>NW_006408599.1:3644231-3668853 GCF_000296735.1 Chrysochloris asiatica | reverse complement strand
TCAATGCACCTTGGACTTCAGTATCATTGGCCCTTGATCATATGCTACCTCTTGAAATGGTTGAACATCAACCATTTCCTTTTGATACAGTGACTCTGTGTATTCCTTCCATCTTCTATTGATGCTTTCTGCATCATTCAATAATTTGCCCAGAGAATCCTTCAATAATGAAAGTGAAGGCTTGAATTTTTTCTTCAGTTCTTCCAACTTGAGAAATGCTGAGCATGTTCTTTCTTTGTGGTTTTCTGACTCCAGATCTTTGCACATTTTGTTGTAATATTTGGCTTTATCTTCTCGAGCTAATCTTTGAAATTTTCTGTTCAGCTCTTGAACCTCCTCATTTCTTCCATTTGCTTTAGCATCTCTACTCTGGAGAGCAAGTTTCAGAGTCTCTTCTGACATTCATTTTGACCTTTTCCTTCTTTCTTATATTCTTAATGACTTTTTGCTTTCTTCTTGTATGATGTTCTTGATGTCATTCCACAACTCTTCTGGTCTTTGGTCTTTAGTGTTTAATGTATCAAATCTATTCTTCAGATGATCTCTAAATTCAGGTGGGATGTATTCAAGGTCATAGTTTGGCTCTTGTGGATTTGTTTTCATTTTCTTCAGTTTCAGTTTGAATTTGAATATGAGTAATTGATGGTCTGTTCCACAATCTGCCCCTGGCCTTGTTTTGACTGATGATATGGAGCTTTTTCATCGTCTCTTTCCACAGATGTAGTCAATTTGATTTCTATATATTCCATCTAGCAAGGTCCATATGTATAGTCATCTCTTATGATGTCTAAAAAAGGTATTTGAAATGAATAAACATTGATTTTGCAGAATTCTATTATGCAATCTCCAGTATCATTTCTATCACCATGGCCATATTTTTCAATTACTGATCCTTCCTCTTTGCTCCCACCTTTCCATTACAATCACTGGTAATGATCAATACATCTTGATTGCATGTTTGATTAATTTCAGATTGAAGAAGTTGGTAGAATTATTCTATTTTATCATCACTGGCTTTAGTGGTTGGTGCATAAATCTGAATAATAGTGCTATTAACTGGGCTTCCCTATAGGCGCATGGATATTATCCTATCACAGACAGCGTTGTACCTCTTGACTGATCTGGATATGTTTTTTGACAAGGAATGGAACACCATTCCTCTTCAATTTGTCATTCCCGACAAGTAAACCATGTGGTTTCAGATTCAAAATGGCCAATACCAGTCCATTTCAACTCACTAATGCCTAACATATCGATGTTTATGCATTCCATGTCATTTTTGACAATTTCTAATTTTCCTAGATTCGTACTTCATGCATTCCATGTTCTGATTTTCAGTGGATGTTAACAGATGTTTCTCTTTATTTTGAGTTGTGTCCCATCAGCAAATGAAGGTCCTGTGGGCTTTTCTCCCATGGGCTTTACTCATTTTATGTCATCACGGTCAACTCCACTTTGAGGAGGTAGCTCTTCCCCAGTTGCATTTTGAGTGCCTTCCAACCTGAGGGGCTCATTTTCCGGCATTATGTCTGACAATGGTTCTCT
Source organism: Chrysochloris asiatica (assembly GCF_000296735.1). Taxonomy (NCBI): domain Eukaryota; kingdom Metazoa; phylum Chordata; class Mammalia; order Afrosoricida; family Chrysochloridae; genus Chrysochloris; species Chrysochloris asiatica. Next base: position 3,667,308 of record NW_006408599.1, on the reverse strand, counting down.
TCTATTCATAAGTTTTTCAGTGACTAAATATTTGGAAGTAGTTTGTCACTCCTTCTTCCTAGTCTGTCTTCATCTGGAAGCTCATCTGAAACCTGTCTACCATGGGTGACCCTGCTGGTATTTTAAAATACCGGTGGCATAGCTTTCAGAATCACAGCAACTCACAAGTCAGCACAGTACAACAAACTGACAGATGAATGGTGGACAGCACCACACTAGGACTCCAGTATTGTTGTTGTTATGTGCTGTCTAGTCACTTCTGACTCATAGCGATCCTGTCTAGGGTTTCTGAGGAGTGGCTGGTTTATTTGAGCTGCCAACCTTGAGATTAGCAGTACAATGCTTATATTATGGTGCCACAGCAGGGATTCTCTATGTTGTTGTTGTTGTCAAGAGTGTTGAATGGGTTCCACCTCATAGTGACCCTATATAGAGTTTCCAAGTAGCGGCTGGTGACTTCTCTTTGTTGTTGTTGTTATGTGCCATGGAGTCAGTTCCGACTCATAGCGTCCCTGCACAGGGTTTCTGAGGCTATAAATCTTTACGGGAGCAGAAAGCCTCATCTTTCTCCCATGGAACAGCTGGTAGTTTTGAACTGCTGACCTTGAGGTTTGCAGCCTGATTTGTAACCACTATGCTATCAGAGCTCCTTAGACCTCCTTTAGGCAGGGCAAAATTCCCCACGCTAGTAAAGCAGGCCAAATTTCAAGGCTTACCTGGTGAAGGAGCTTCCAAGTTCACCTACTTCTTGGCAGGATTTAGTTTCCTATGAGCTGTGAAGCTGCCCTCAGTTCCTTAACATGAGGGCCAGCCAGTTCATCAAAACATGCAATCCAAGAAGAAAGTCAGCTAGCAAGAAGAAGTCACACTTTTTAGTTACCCAATAATGAAAGTGAAAGCCCATTCCCTTTGCCTTATTTTGTCATTTAGAAGCATATCACAGGAGCTGCTCAAACTCAAGAGAAAGGAAGTACACAGGAGTATAAGTGCCTGGAGGTAGAGATCTTTGGGGCTGTCTTATGAGTCTGTAACCATCCATCAATAAATGAATGGATAAACAAATTATGGTACATATCTACATAATGGAATATTATGCAGTGTTAAAGAATAACAAAGGATCTCCTACAATACTTTATAATGTGGATGAACCTAGAAGACAGTATATTAAGTGAAATAAATATTGGACAAAACGACCAATATTGTCTGAGTCCACTACCATAGAAAGTCAAGGAAAAAGATTTTATACGCAGAAAAAAAAAAAAAAAAAAAAAATGATGGTTACCAGGGATGAGAGGGAAGAGAGAGAATTTAAAAAGAAGGAAAGGAAGAATGAAGTCTGCAGCCACAGGATATTTTCAGGGGAATGGAGTTGATTTATGATTAAGACTATAAAAGCTGAGCAGGTACCAGGCCATTTCCTTAGTTTGTGCCCTTATGTGCCTCACTTATGGGATAGGGAGGGGCAAAGGAATGAGCTATGGAATACAGAACAGAGAGATTTTAAGGGGTAACATGAGAGAGGTTTTCCAACAAGAAAAGCCCATTGGAAATGAGATGAGTTTTCCTATGTGACTCCAAAGGACAGATCTAGGTCAGTTGGGTGGAAGTTCAGAGTGCGGTCCAGGTGAAGACGAATTAGATAATTCCAGCAAGTGAACCATAAATAGAATGTGTGAAGATGCAATAAGCTCCACATCACTAGAAGTGTACTAACAGATTCTGAAGGACCACACCAAGGATATTGTAGATTCCTACCCTACATCAGAAGCCAAGTGTCCTGCCTTCCAAGATGCCTTCCAGCTCACTAAGTCAGAACTCCCAAGAAAATAACTGTTCATATGGGTGAGTAAGTAGCCAAGACTCACAACTGAGGAACTCAACTGCTTTGTTACCAGATTCCATTGCAGAAAATGAAGAAAATTCACAAGACAGCTCTGTTTTGTTTTGTTTTTCAACAAAAATTAGGAGTGAATGATTGATCATAATCCCAGGTGCTGACAGTGTCAATAAAATTAATCATCACTGTGGTCATCAGCAGGCAGTTTGGATGTCATTAGCTCTCACCTGGACTGATCACATGCAGAGACACTCCCTACCCTCTACTTAGATGTGACCCAGATCTACTCCCTCCCCTTCTCTTCTCTTCCCTCCCCTCCCCTCCCCTTCCATTCCCTTCCCTTCCCCAACAGCCTCCTTCTGCACTTGAAAGTTGCATTTTGTTTTGTTTTGTTTTTTCCTGGTTATTCCATGGTTTTGTGTTATGAAATCCATAGTTTCTTTCTTGGGACTCCTCATTCTTACTCAGCCTCTCCTCTCTCCTCACATGTGGATGAATCCCATGATTCTGCTTTGCTTTCCCTGCTTGTCAATCCTCACACCTCCATAGATGATCACAGCCAATCCAGAAGGGTACAGCCATCCATATGCTAGACACTCCTCTCTCTCTCAGGTTCTAGCCAGATCGCTCCCCTGAGCTTAAATCTTTATGTCCAACTGCCTCTGGACACCTCTACCTGAATGTCCCTCAGACATCTTAACTCAACCTTCAACAAATTTCCTCCTCGTCTTTCATTCAAATCACCCTTTTTTCTACTTAGCAACACCATTTACCCAGTCACCAAGCTAAGGGCTATTGGGTGGTTGCTAATGCTGTTATCCCACAGACCACACATACTTAGGAGATTGTGAGACACAGTGAGTTCAAATATCAACTCTGGTTCTTAGTAGCTGTGTGATTTGGGGCAAGTTAATTAACCTCTCTGTGCCTCCATATCATCGCTTATTAAATGGGGCTATGTAACTTCTCAGTATAAGTTTGTGTCAGTGAAGATTAGAGATAATTGCACAGAGCCCCAGCATGCCCCAGGAGCATTGGACAAGTGGCAATGTGAGTTATGAGGACAGCCTGGCCCCATTTCAATAAATGAGGGAAAGCAACTTTCTCCACAATACTTAAATCACTCCTGTCCTAACATCTTATTATTCTGTGAAAACAGACATTCTGGAATGAAGACTAAAGTTTGCTTCTGTCCAGAGTGAGGAGCAGATTTGGGTTCCTGTCTGAGTCTGCAGTCACGGTTCCACATGAGCTTCGGAGCATCTTGTTCTCAGAGGGGATCCTGCCTGCTGCCTGGCATACAGTCCATCTTCTCTTTGGGGGTATCGATCCCCAGGCAGCTCCAGACCTGTCTTTATTATTTGTGTGCTGCAAGCAGCACGGATATTAGGGCAATTCCCTAGCCTAGGATCGATTCATCCCCTCATGCCAGCCTGAGTCTATCTTTGAGGTCCCCAGAGCCAAGGGCAGTTTTGCAGGACCCAACATGGAAATAAAATTTCAGTTAAATATACTGGAAATTAGATTAGATTTTATTACTGGTAGGAAAAAGGAGAGACAACAACCAAAAGCTCAGGGGAAAAGACAGAGGCACATCAACATACAAACCTGAGGTGAAAAAGCCATTTTGCAGTCTGACTCACTGGCCCCCGACAGGCCGAGAGACAAGACCATCTCTCTCCTGTTTGAGGCAAAGAGCAGGTTGATTCTGCTCTGAATCTTTAGCAGTGCTGAGGAGCAGGGCAAGGCTCTGCAAAGCACTGGCCCTCTAAGTAGACTATGAGGGTTCAAATCCAGGTTTACCCACTCCTGAAGCATGTGAGCTCAGACACATGACTGCCCCAGTACGAGCCTCCACATCCTGCCCTGCACACTATGTTGTTAGTTGTCATTGACTGACTGTTGGGGTCCCATGCACACGGAGTGGAACACTGCCGCCTCCAGTACCATGTTCACAGTCATCAGTGTGCTTAATTAAGTCTATTGTGACCACTGTGTATTTTGAATGTTTTCTAATCTATACGGTTCATCTTCCAGTACCATATCAAATCTAGGGGTTCATCTTCCAGTACCGTATCGAATGATATTCTGCTGTGACCTACAGGGATTTCATTGGCTAATTTTCAGAAGTGCAATGCCAGACCTTTCTTCCTCATCTCTTAGCCTGTAAGTTCTCCTGATACCTGTCCACCATTGGTGATTCTGCTGATATTTGAAATACCTTTGGCACAGCTTCCAATATTTAATGCAACATGCAAACCACCACAGTGTGGTAAACTAACATACGGTTGTTGGTCACTGCACTGTTGTTGTTGTTGTTAAGTACCGTGGAGTCAATTCCAACTCATAGTGACCCTGCACGGGGTTTCCAAGGCTATAAACCTTTATGGGAGCAGAATGCCTCATTGTTCTCCAGCAAAGTGGCTGGTAGTTTCGAACTGCTGACCTTAAGGTTCACAGCCCGATTCGTAACCACTATGATGTAGAACAATGCAAATCACAGCGAAGAGCTGGAAGGAGGGTAATATGAAAGAGTAAGTGAGATCACATACATCACCCACCAAGTTGCATAAACTGGGTGACAAGAATAAGAAATACATAACTTACATCATAGTTATTTGCATGTATGGTGGTGGTTATGTGCTGTGAAGTTGGTTCTGACTCATAGCAACCTTTATAGGGTTTCCGAGGCTGCAAATCTTCATGAGAGCAGAAAACCTCATCTTTCTCCTGTGGAATGGCTGGCAATTTCGAACTGCTGACCTTGAGATTAGCAGCCTGATTCATAACCACTATGCTACCAGAGCTCCTTAATTACATATATGTTATTGTTATTATGTGCCATGGAGTCAGTTTCAACTCATAGCAACCTTGTACAGGGTTTCTGAGGCTGTAAATCTTTACGAGAGCAGAAAGCTTCATCTTTCTCCCATGGAACAACTGGTAGTTTTGAACTGCTGACCATGAGATTAGCAGCCCGATTCATAACCACTACACTACCAGAGCTGCTTTTTACATATATATGCATACATAAATAAGAAAGAAAAATACAAAGAATTACAAATAACATCCTTAGTGAGCGTGTCAACCATTGCAAACATGCATAACACTTTCTTTGATTTAGGCTTTTCTCTAAGCATTATTAACTCATCCCTATGAAATCACGACCATTGTTATTATCCCATTTTATAGATAAGGAAAGTGAGGCTCAAATTTGGTCATGGACCCACAGCCAGAAAATGACAGATGTATTCTGGTTGGAGACCTCCCAAATTAACTGTGTGACCATTAAAGGATCACAATTAAAACTTGAAAACTGTAGTTGTAAGATGCTCATGTGGAGAAACTTTGTCTTTCTGACTTACTAGTTTGGGACCGTGACTAGGGCAGAATGTTTTATTTGTTACCAAATTTTCCTTCCTCTCTGGCTACTCAGCATCCTTCTGGGCTCCCTGCTGCCCAGAAGTCCTCTAGTCCACTGAGAAACAGGTACATGCTGTATAAAACAAGTGGTAATAATATAATGAAAGCAGCTATTAAGCAGCCTAGTATGTCTGGCTATCCCTGATGGCACAATGGCTAAGCACCTGGCTGCTAACCCGAAGGTAAATCTTCAGGCTCACCGGGATCAAAGACCTGGCAATCTGCTCCCATAAAGATTGCTGTTCCTGTTGTTATGTGCTGTGAAGTCAATTTTAACTCATAGCAACAATGTGTTACATGTTCGGGGTTTTGTTTTCATTTTTTTTTTTATTGTGAGTTGAGTGAAGATTTACTGAGCAGATCATGTTTTACATTAAACAAATCCTACACTTCATTTCAACCCAATGACTGCAGTCCTTTCAATGTAACATCACGTTTCCCACTTCCTCCCTGTGTTTCTTGTTTCCTTTCCTCCTTCTTTCCCAACCCATCTGAATCTTGTCCTTAGATAAATGTGGCCCTTTGATTTCAAACGAATGACCATCTATGTTGTGCCTATGTCACTAGTGTGGTGGTCCCCCTGTATACCTATTGTTTGGCTGAAAATTGAGTCAAGGGGCTCAGTTCAGTTCCAGACCTAAAAGGTGACCTAGGACCATAGTCTTGGGTTCTATCACTCTCTAGCTGATCAGAAAGCCTGGTCTCTTTTATGATTTTGAGGTTTTTCCCCACATTTCCTCCCACTCTATGCAGGACCTTCTTATGTAATCCCTTTCAGAGTAGTTGGTAGTGGTGGCCAGTCACCATCTGTTTCTTGTGATCACAGGATCATGGAGATTGATGTCCACGTGGTCCATTAATCCACTGGACTCATTGTTTCCAAGCATCCTCAATTTTCATCACTGTCTTACCTTTGGGAAAGAGTAATCATCACACTTAGATGGTCTTTCAAGAACTCTGAAGATTCCAGCAGCTACTCACCCAAGTTGTTGTGGTTAAATACCATCAAGTTGGTCCAGACTCATAGCAACCCTGTATAGGGTTTCCAAGGAGGAACTGGTAGGTTTGAATCACCAACTTTATGGTTAGTCACCCAATCCTGAACCAACAGCACCACACCAGAATATAGAATATTGTCTTTGTGGACTATGCTATGCCAACCGAGTATGGTGTCTCTCGAGACTATGGTTCTGAGCCTCCAGGTCCAGCAAGTCACCTCCTGAAGGTGTTTGATGACATCTAATAAGTTTTCATAGTTTTGTCCCCTGTATGCTTACCAACAACAACAATATTCATGGACATGTTTGTATCAAAGGTAAATACCCATGTACAAATGTCTTCTTCTGTCAAACGTGTATATATTTGTGGGTAAACTCTCACTGTCCTTCCCACACCCTTCAGTCTGTTTATCTATCAATAACACCCTTCAGTCTGTGTATCTATCCATGTAACTACCTGTAGATCCCTGTTACTGCAGGATTGTGCATATAACATTACTTACTTCTGTTCCTTTTAACTCTTGGACTTTCCCCAGTATCTCCTCCTGCTTTCATCATCCTTCTGCTGCGCTATAATCTTTATGGGAGCAGACCACCAGGTTCTTTCACCCAGGGAGCCACTGGGTGTGTCTGAACCACCAACTTCTCAGATAACAGCTGAACACTTCATCACTATGCCACCAGGGTTCTTCCTATAAAGAGTTGTTGTTGTTAAGTGCTGTTGAGTTGGTTCTGACCCATAGCGACCCTGTATAGAATTTCCAAGGAGTGACTGGTGAGCTTCAACCACAGACCTTGTGATTCAAATGACTTTGCAGTCCAGTGTATTAACCCACAGTGCCTCATTGTAAAGAGTACACCCTAGTAAACCCTATAAGGCAGTTCTGCTCTGTTTTATAGGATCACTATGAATCAGAATTGACCCAACAACACATAACAACAGCAACAGTATTGTAGCTAAGGTGACTTTTCCTGAGTGGTGAAACTGTCACTTAAAACTTGATTTTGAACCCATCCAATATTGTCTTGGAAGAAAGCCCTGGAGATCTGCTTCTGAAAGGTAACAGCAACGAAACCCTTTTGAGCACATGGAATTGCCATGAGTAGAAATCAACTTGATGGCAACTCTTAGGTTAGGACTAGGTGTTTCCATTCATTAAATTCCAGAATATGCATGGGGATTCATGAAGGAAGCATTTGAATCTTCTTATTACCACTAAAGCAACTGAAGGTCAGAAAAGTGCAGTGACTTCTCCAGACTCACTGTACTAGCAAGAGGCTGGGCTAGGATTCATACCCAGGATTGTCAAGTCCATTATCCTTTCAATTCTCACATTTTCTCAGCTTAGTAAATGAGAGTCATCCTTGCTACAGGAAGACTTCTATTCCTTGGAGCTGGGTGGGCAAGGACTCGCTACCTCTAGCTTCAGAAAGACCTGGCTTTGAATCTTCACTCCATCACTTCCTGATAGTGTGACTTTGGACAAGTCCTCAAAACGTTCTGAGCCACAGTGTTCTCATCTCTAAAGCAGGAACTATAATAACATAGGTTCATCAGTTTGTCCAGGACTATGGGTTTCCCAGGATACAGAACTTTGAGAGTTAAAATATGAAAGTCCCAGGCAATGTAAGACAAATTTGTCACCATAGATAATGGTGAACATGACTATTTAGTCAGTTGTCCACTCATTTGGCAAATATCTATTGAGTGCCTGTCCTGTTGAAGATACAGGAAGAAATAAAAGGGAACATGATCCTCTGTCTTCATGGATCTTAGGTTCTTGTGAGAAGAGAGTGACACAAATAAAGAAGTAAAATATTTAGTATGTCAATGATAAATATAATGATAAATACCATGGAGGAAAATAAAGTAATAAGTTATTCAAGATAGCTCCAAACTGGAAGCACACCAAAATATCAGAAACCCTATACAGGGTCACTATGAATCAGAACTAACACCATGGCACTTAACAACAATATACAATAAAATAGTGCACAGTAACAAAAACAAAAAACAACTGAACCACATACAATGTAAATGAAGCTCATAGACATTATGTTGAGATAAAGAACACAGACATAGGAGAGTACATGCTGGAACATTCCTTTTATATGAAATTCAAAATTAGGCAAAACTAAGAAATGGTGATTAAAGTCAGAAGGATAACTAAAGGGGGATAGTAACTAGGAAGAGGTGCAGGGGGCTTTTTTGGATGCTAGAAATAGCCTATGTCTTGCTCTGGGTGTTGATTATACAGAGTACACATACATAAACATTAAACTAAGTGAATATTACCCTTGATACTGATCCAGTGAATGCATTATGTCATGCATATATTACACCTTGACTTATAATATTTTAAATATACAAATAAATGTGACATCAAACGTGAAGTGGAGGCATGAGGGCTAGGATAGCACAATTCTTAACACAGAGTAAAAATTTGATAAGTGTTGGATATATTTGATTATAACCCATGGTTTAAGGAGCTCTTTGTTTGCCTCATTGAATGTTTCTGTTTCCCTCAACTAATCTCGGGAACCTGATATCTTGCCAGGAGTCTACTTGGGAAAGTTGTGCTTTAAGTACCTTAACATTGGTTCTGAAACATGCATCATCAATAGGCCTGGAAAGTTCCTGGTTTGTTTTGCACCATACATATGTCCTTATCTCTCACCCCTGCAATTGCAGTGACAAAGATATATAACATTTTCCTATGCAATGGGCTTGAATTATCCCAGGGATAATGGAAAGGTATTTTTCATCTTTAGGGTGTTAATGAATATAAATGGGATTCACAGCCCATTTCTCTCCTTTTTGTTCCCTCTGGGAAGTGAAACCATAGAAGGAAAACTTCCGGTGCCAGGGGAGAGAAGAGCCCTCATTCAACCTTCCCACTCAGAATACCCCCAAGTAAGAGAAAAACTTCAGCAACCCTCAATTCCTTCCATTTCTGCCCAACTGGTCAAAAGTGCCTCCAAGTATAAAGTAATTGATTTATTACATGGACACATTTTTTTTAGCTATGAGAAGTGAGCTGCTAACCAATAAACTTTTTCAAGTGAAGTCAATACATTGCCCTCTTTTTAAAGATAGAATACCTCTCTCTCTGCTCATGGCTTTCTTCTGAGCAACAGGGAAGATGTTGTCTTGATCCAGACTGGTCCACATCTCTCATGGAAATGATTCTGCATCTCCCTACCACTTCTGTTTTGTTGTATGCTGGATTAAATACAGGACCCAGAAAGTTCTCATTTTCCTCTGGTCATTTACATGCCATTTTCCATGCCTGGAATATGTCTTTCTTTTCCTTCTTAGAAGTCTTCCCTGGATGCCTAGATGGCTTAATTAAATTTCTCTTTTGTGTTCCCCATTGGATTATCATTATGCATTGATTTTCCACTTTTCTCACAAGACTTTGAGCTCCTGGAGTGCAGCCACCCTCTTATTTCATCCCCAATGTTCAGCTGGAACCTTGTAGGTGATCAACAAGAAGGAGGGAATCATTATTGGTTCAGTGGTAGAATTCTCACCCTCCATGAGAGAGACCCAGGTTTTGATTCTCTGCCAATGTGCCTCATGTTCAACCACCACTTATCAGCCAGTGGTGGTTTGCATGATGCTGTGATGTGAGGGTGGAGTCCTGATGAGGTGCTGTGGGATAATGCACTAGACTGCAAGATCATTTTAAACCACAAGGTTGGCATTTGAAACTCGACAATCATTCCTTGGAAACCCTATACAGGGTCGCTATGAATTGGAACCTACTCGACGGCACTTAATAACAACAATGATATAGGGGCATGTCTTTAGACAATAAGCACTGGGATGTAAACCACAAAGTCCATGGTTTGAGCCCACCAACCACTCTGTGAGAGAAACATGAGGGATTCTGCTCCCTCAAAGATTTAAAGCCTCAGAAACCCTACACAGGGTCACTATGAATCCGAGATGACTCCACAGCACTTAACACTAACAATATGATGTGAAATAAGTTTCAAAAAAGCTTTCAGACTAAAGTGGAGTAGGAAGAAAGACTTGGTGGTCTACTTATGAAAATTAGCCAATGATCACCACATGGTATGATCAGCAGCCAATCATAAGGATAGCAATAGGATCAGGCAATGTTTCCTTCCATTATGGTTTGGGGTCCATGAGTCTGGGCAACTCAACTGCAGCTAACAACCACCAATACAGCCCCTCCCAAAGAGTGGAAATCAAAGCAATGTCTCCCTGATGGCAGCATCTCACGCACTGTAATAATCAATAGAAGGAGACACCCTGACCACACCCATAACTATATCCGCTCAAGAGTGTGAATACCAACTGTAACTGGTCTATTTGGAGCCTACAACTCGCCAAGCCTCCTTCACACCTAGGCATCTGTACTTGGCTTCACCCTTCTCTAAACATTCTATCTAGGGGGTTAGTCCTTTCCCAGCCCTGGGACCCGACCTTATCAAGTTGGCCCCTTCTCATGGCCATACACAGACAAAGAAGTGTTGCCCAGGAAGTGAGATGAACTTCACACAAGTTCAAGTTGAAGTGAATTTTACCAAGCTCCTAGATTCCATTCTTTTCCCTCTACAGTTGGAGCTACTTTATATCTCCCAAGTTCCAACTGCAGGCTTTGCCCCACCCTGGATGCCCATTCCCATCATTTCAAGGCAACATTCTGAGTTCCACCATCCAGGTCCTTTTACCTGCATGGCTGTAACCTGATGCCCAAATACACCTCCTGAGAATTGAATCTCTTCCCTGACACAAGGCAAGGAAGTTCTCCTAAAACTGTGTTGTTAATGGAGTACTTGTCATACTTTATTAGTTTATTTAAACTAAAATTAAAATTCTATTTCTTAATTGCACTGGCCCCATCTCAAGTGATGAATAGTCCCTTGTGGCTAGTGGCTAACATATCAGACAGTAAGTAACATTTCTGTTACTACCGAAAGGTCTATTGGACAGTGCAGCCCTAGACCAGTGGTTCTTAAACTCAGTCACCTGGACCCCATGCCTAGAGTTTCTGGTTCTGTAGATGAGGGGTGGGCCCAATAATACGCATTTCTAACAAGTTCCCAGGGGATGTTGATGCTATTGATCTAGGATCACAGTTGAGCACCACCTTCTTAAAATTGTACAACAAAACATCTCAGCCTGGTCTGCATATTAGAGTCAACTGGTAAACTCTTAAAAGTGCCATGTTCCAGCGCCATTCCAGACAAGTTAAATAAAAATTGTATTGGTGAAAGTTTAATGTCTTCAGACCCAATACAGCAAAGCACACTTTTTTTTGCAAGTGCCAGGAGATATTCACCAGAGGAGACTCACCTTCATCATTATCACCATGATCTCATCCCCACCTTTATTATCGTCACCATCACCATCATCATCACTGTCATCCTCACTCTAGTTGTCATCATCTTAGCACACGTTTCCCCGACAGCCCTGTGACTCTGGGCTTGAAGTTAGAGATGAATTCAAGCACCACCTGTGTCACTTACTGGCTGTATATATTTGCATCATTTTCAGAAGTTACTGAGCCTCTGTAAGCCTCAGTGTCCTCATCTGGATAACGATGTGTGAAGCTTAAATTGAAAGAAAATCTGCTCTATCAGATGAGCCACTGAAGAGATTTCATTCTTATTAATATGATTTTGTGTTGCCTCATCTACCTGGTTCCTGATTTCCTAGGAACACTACCCTGGAGTCAGGCTTTGCATCACTGCTTTCATCTCAGCATCCCACCTTTGCAATGTGATGTGAAAACATGATCTTGAATCCTCCCAAATGCTATGGCTTCAGTGAGTCATTTCCCTTCTCTGAGTTTATCTTATTTATGGAAGATGGGATCATAAGATTATTGTGAGTATTAAAGGAAATGATGAATGGAAAGTATTTGGCATGTACAAGGTACCCCATGGATGCCCATTCTGCCTCCTACCTACCCCATGACTCCATTAGGGCAATATTAGCACAGGACATCCAATATTTTGTTATTGTTAAGTACCATAGAGTCAGTTCTGACTCATAGCAGCTCTGTCTAGGGTTTCCAAGGAACTGTTGGTGCGTTTGAACCAACAACCCTGTGGTTAGCAGTCCAGTGCTGGTTCTACAGCACCACACCAGGAATCCATGGACATTCAATATGGTTGGATATAAATACATCTATGTCTATAATAAGAAGCGCTGGTAGCGTAGTGGTTACAAATCGGGCTGCGAACTGCAAGTTCAGCAGTTTGAAACTACCAGCTGTTCTGTAGGAGAAAGATGAGGCTTTCTGCTCCCATAAATATTTACAACCTTGGAAACCCTGTACAGGGTCGCTATGAGTTGGAAACGACTCCAGGGCACATAACCACCACCATCATTATGTCTATAACAGTTAACTCTTTATTTTGATATACAAATGCATTTATTTTATTGCTGTTGTTGAGACTTTACATAGCAAAATATACAACTATTCAGCAGTTTCTACATGTACCTCTTAGGTATGTGTACCTCTTAGGTACACGCAGAAAGTACTGAATAGTTGTATATTCAGTATACACTGAATAGGGACACTGATTGCATTCTTCAAGTTGTGCAACCATCTTCATCCTCCTTTTCTCAGTTACTCCTCCCTATTAACATAAATTAATACCTCTAAGCTTCCTACTTAATCTTTCATAACTCCCTTTTGTTACAAATAGAAAAACCACCATTGGAAGAAAGGACTTGACCCTAGATGAATTGGGACTGGGATGCAATTCTCCTAACTTCAGACCAGACGTTTCTGAGTCAGACTGCAGCAGTCCAGAAGGAGAGCAGTGTCTCTCCTCATTTCCTCATTTTCAGTGTATGAATGAGTAAGAAGTCACGAAAAACAACTACTGGCATAGACAGCTGTTAAGAGACAGAAAGGCTCCAAACAGCTGGAGACTCAGGAAAGGGGAAAACCAGTGTTCTCTACTCAAATACACATATAAAAGGACCATTGCATCTGCAGTTGCCTTTAATACAAATAAACTTTCTTTCCAACTAAAGTTACTTCAATCACTGGTCTAATATCCTGTGGAATGGATGTGTGCCTGGCATGCATGAGTTGTTATCGCTTTCCCAAAAAGGCTAGTTTGGGGATGCCAGACAGCATGCACAGGGTACTTTGGGAGAAATGGTAGCTAAACTGCTATACATAAAGGGAGAACATTTCCATCTATTGGTGGGTAAATGGGAGGCTGGTGCACTGAAGGCTGGTGAATCGGCCAGGCAGCATTGTTGTTGTTAGCTGCCATCAAGTCGGTACCAACTCATAGCCACCCTATGCATAAATTAAACACTGCCCAATTCTGCGCCAACCTCACAATCATTGCTACATTTGAGCTATCGATGCTGCCACTGTACTAATGCATCACGTTGGGGGTCTTCTTCTTTTTCTTCATTTTACCAAACATGGTATCCTTCTCCAGGGACTGGTCCCTCCTGACATTATGTTCAAAGTATGATACACCAAGACTGGCCATCCTGGCTTCCAGGAAGCATTCTGGCTGTTCTTACTACAGAGATCGGTTTGTTCTTTTGGCAGTCCATGGCACTTTTAATATTCTCCTTCAATTCCATAACTCAAATACATCAATTCTTCTATGGTCTTCCTTATTCACTGCCCAACTTTCACATGCATTATGAGGCTATTGAAAATACCAAGGCTTGGGTCAGGCACACGTTAGTAATAAAAAAAGACAACTTTGCCCGTCAGCACTTTAAAGAGGTCTTGTGTAGCAAATTTGCCTAATGCAATACATCATTTGATTTCTTCACTGTTGGTCCCATGAGTGTTAATAGATGGTTGATCCAAGAAAAATGAAGTCTTTGACAACTTCAATATTTTCTCCATTTACAAGTATGGTATTTATTGGTCCAGTGGTGAGGGGTTATTTTTCTTTACATTGAGGTGCAACCCATAACCAAGGCTGTGCTCTTTGATCTTCATTGGTAAGTATTTTAAGTCCTCTTCACTTTCATCAAGCAAGATTGTATCATCTACATATAGCTCACAGGTAGTTAATGAGCCTTCCTCCAATCCTGATGCCACGTTTTTCTTCATTTAATCCAGCTTCTTGAATTATTTGCTTAGCATACAGATTGAATAAGTACGGTGAAAGAATACAACCCTGGCACACATCTTTCCTAATTTTAAAACATTGAGTGTTCCCTTGTTATATTTGAAAGACTGTCTCTTGGTCTATGTACAGGTTCCTCATGAGCACAACTAAGTGTTCCAGAATACTCATTCTCTGCAATGCTATCAATAGCTTGTCATGATCCACATAATCGAAAACCTTTGCATAATGAACAAAGCACAGGTAAGCATCTTTCTTGTTGTCTTTATTTTCAACCAAGACTGACATCTGACATCAGCAATGATATCCCTCATTCCATGTCCTCTTCTGAATCTGACTTGAACCTCTGGAATTTCTCTGTCAATGTACGATTGCAGCTATTTTGTAATTATCTTCAGCAAAATTTTACTTGCATGGGATATTAATGATATTGTCTGATGATTTCTGCATTCCTTTGGGTCACCTCTCTTTGGTATGGGCAAAACTATGGATCTTTTCCAGTCTGTTGACCAGGTAATTGTCTTCCAGATTTCCTGGCATAGATAAGTGAATGGCTTCAGTGCTGCATCAGTCTTTTGAAAAATCTCAATTTGTATTCTTTCAATTCCCATTGCCTTGCTCCTTGCCAATGCCTTCAATGCACCTTGGACTTCTTCCTTCAGTAAAATCAGCTCGTGATCATATGCTACCTCTTAAAATGGTTAAGCATCGGCCATCTCTTTCTGGTACAATGACTCTGTGTATTCCTTCCATATTCTTTTGATGCTTTCAGCATCATCAGTATTTTGCCCAGAGAATCCTTCTACTATTGAAGGATTACAAGTTGAGGTTTGAATTTTTTATTCAGTTCTCTCATCTTGAGGAATGCTGAGTGTGTTCTTCCCTTTTGGTTTTCTAACTCTGGGTTTTTACACATTTTGTTATAATATTTGACTTTGTCTTCTCAAGCTGCCTTTTGAAATTTTCTACTCAGCTCTTTAACCTCCTCATTTCTTCGATTTGCTTCAGCATCTCTATGCTGGAGAGCAAGTTTTAGAGTCTCTTCTGACATGCATTTTGGTCTTTTCCTTCTTTTTTGACTTCTTAATGACCTTTTGCTTTCTTTCTGTATGATGTTCTTAATGTCATCCCACAACACCTCTCATCTTCAGTCTTTAGTGTCTTATACATCAAATCTATTCTTGAGATGATCTCTAAATCAGGTGGGATATCTTCAAGGTCATATTTTGGCTCTTGTAGACTCATATTAATTTTATTCAGCTTCTGCCTGAACTTGCATATGAGCAAGTCAGTCTGTGCCTGATGTCATTTTTGTTGATGATATGGAGCATTTCTACCATCTTTCCACAGATGTAGTCAGTTTGATTTCTGTGTATTCTATCTGGTAAAGTCTTTATGTATAGTCATCTTTTATGCTGTTTAAAAAGATATTTGCAATGAAGATATCATTGGTCTTGCAAAATTCTATCATGAGATCAACGGCATCATTTTATCGCCAAAGCAATATTTTCCAGCTACTGATCTTTCCTGTTTGTTTCCACCCTTTGCATCCCAGTTGCCAGTAAATCACCAATACATCTTCATTTCATGTTTGATCAATTTCAGACTGAAGAAGTTGGTAGAATTCTTCAATTTGATCACTGGCTTTAGTGGTTGGTGCATAAATTTGAAAAAAATAGTGGTGTTAACTGGTCTTCCTTGTAGTTGTATGGATATTATTCTATCACAGACAGTGTTGTATTTTTAGACAGATCTTGATATGTTTCTTTTGTTGATGAATGTGATGCCATTTGTCCTCAAATTGTCATTCCCAGCATAGTAAACCATGCAATTATCAGGTCCAAAATGGCCAATGCCAATCCATTTCAGCTCATTAATGTCTAGGATATCGACGTTTATGCATTCCATTTCATTTTTGACAGCTTCCAATTTTCCTAGATTCACACTTTGTATATTCCATGTTCTAATTATTAATGGTTGTTTAAAGCTCTTTCTCTTCATTTTGAGTTGTGCCCCTTCAGCAAATGAACCTTTCTGAAGGCTTTACTCCATTCGCGTCATCACAGTCAACTTTGCAGGCAGCATTAGGAGGTCATCACATGAACTGTAACTCTGAAAGGGCAGGTGGAGGACAGTGCTGTGAGCAGGGGACATCATCACCAGACACCAGGCGAGTAGTAGGGAGACCTGAATTTGAGTCCCAGGTCTGCCAATGCCTTGCCCAACCCCTTTAACCCTTTAAATCAATCCAATATTTCACGCAAAGAGCAAAGGGAAGCATGGAAGATAAAAATGATCCCAAAAGAGTTCTGTAGCATTCAGGATATTACAACAAATGTCAGGATATTGCAAAAAATATTTGTATAAATTGCTGAATGGATAATTAATTTGCTCCATAAACTGTCACCCAAATGATAATAAAAAGTTCAAAAATAAAAAAAGAAAGAAGGAAGGAAGGAAAGCAACTATTGATTCGGATGGAGTATATTCTGCTGTGTGTACTCTCAACAATAACAAAAAATAAAGTAAATAGCATAAATACAGAAATTGAACATTTTTTTTAAATGATGACAAAAATTACTGTTTATTTGTACTTATTTTTGTTATTTATCGAGCTCCTACATGTGCCTTGATGGCAGGACTGTTAAGTGTTCAACTGCTATCCAGAAGGTTTGTGGTCTAAACCCATGTAGGGACTCCACGGGAGAAAAGTCTGCTGATCTGCTCCCATACAGATTGCAGCCAAAACAAGCCTGTGGGGCAGTTGTACTCTGTCACAAAGCAATCGCTATGAGTTTAATTTGAAATCAACTCAATAGTACCCAACAACACTGTATGCCAGGCATTGTGCTGGATAGGCACTCAGCCCTCTCAACATTTTTGTAGAGGAGACAGGGAGTAGACATTTAATTACAAGCCCCCAAATATATATTGATAGTATTTCAAATTGTTATAAGTGTTAGGAAGGAAAGCCAAAAAAGAACTGATTCTATTCTGGGGATGGATTAGGGGTCGGGGAAGGTTTCCATGAGGAAGTGCTATTTCATGTGAGTTCATATAATCTTCACAAGAGTTAACTAGGCAGAAAAATTGGTAGCAGTGCCCAGAGAGAAAATGAGATAAGAATTTTCAAATAGAGAGATCATAAGCCAGGCCTTGTGCTGAGCGCTTTACTTGCCTGAAATCCCATTTCATTCTCACAACAATCTTTTGAAGTTGGGTTTATGATTTCCCCCAATTTACAGATGAAAAGCTGGGTTAAAGAATACTTGACCAACCTGCCCTAAATCACACAGCACTTTAGTGGCTGGACCTGGGAAATTAGGACTTGAACCCAGGAATGTAGGAATCCAAAGCCCTGTTTTCTTGGCTGTTACATGCTATATGCTACATGGGGTCTTGGTGTAGCACTGGACTGCAAGGTCAATTTGAATCATAATGTCAGTGGTTCAAGCTCACCTACCACTCCTCGAAAACCCTGTATAGGGTCACTATAAGTCGGAACTGACTTGACGGCACTTAACAACAACAACAACACATCTGACGGTCTGAGTCTCTGAGATCACTCAGATCATCTTCTAACATTTCCTGGCATTCATACTCAAACTTTCTGCCTCCCAGCTTTTCTGTCTTTGTCAGTTATTTTGACCATAATGCTGCATAACAAACAAGCTCAATTCATGCTGCACATAAACCTACCTTGCTGGATTCTGCTGAAGAACAAGATATGCTGTTATTGTTGTTAAGTGTTATCAAGTTGGTTCACTCACAGTGACCTTGCATAAAGGAACTGCTGGTGGATTTGAACTGACAACCTTGTGGTTAGCAATCCAGTGTGTATCCTACAGCACCACACCAGGACTCCAGAATGAGCCACAGAGGATGTGAAGTGCCTGGCACATAGTAGGTGCTCAGTGAGTAGATGTAGTGATGAAGATGACGATGACAGCAGTGAAATGAATCATGAATTATCACCTGAGAATGGTTAGCACCAAAGGACTACCCCTTCACCTCCCCCCACCCCACCCCCACCAAGGAAATTTGGATTTTAGTACTCAACTACTTCAATGGAATGAAAGCTTGTCAACCACTGTTGAGTTCAGCTCAGGTAACAGGGCCTGAGTGGAGGACATTTTTATTTTAGCAATGACCCTTGCCCACCTTGAAATCATGACATGCAGATGCCATTCTAGAATGAACACATCAATAGAGAAAATTAAATCTTGTAATTACCTCATAAAATCTGTCACTACCAATTCCAGGGCATAACAATCCTATAGGCTGGTAGCGTAGTGGTTACGAATCAGGTTGCGAACTTCAGGGTGAGTAGTTCGAAACTACCAGCTGTTCCGTGAGAAAAAGATGAGGCTTTCTGCTCCCGTAAAGATTTTCAGCCTTGGAAAACCCAGTACAGGGTCACTATGAGTCAGAACCGACTCCACGGCACATAACAACAACAACAAAATCTTTATGGAACAGACTGTACCCCCTTTTTCCTGCAAAGTGGCTGGTGGGTTTGAACCACTGACCTTTTGGCTGTCAGCCAAGCTCTGACCCACTGCACCACCAGGAATGTTCTCATTGGGTGGCATAATCCACATCCCATAGTCCAAAAGCAAATAAGATCTCACACGTGGTACAGTAAGATACATTCATTCATCGCTATAGCCTCACACTTTGACATAGGACTTTATAGTCTCTCACTGAAGAGGTGAGCCTGTTTTTCATTCCTTGAATCTGAACCCAGTCATATGAATTTCTTAGAACAATTTGTGAACCTAGGTCTCAAGAAGCTTTATAAAGTTCCATTCACTCTTGGGTTCCTGCCATTCCTATGAGAATGTATTCAGACAAGCCTGCTAAACTCACAGGAGAGATGAGAGAGACTGGGAGCAGTACTGCCCCCGCTGCCCTGACTAAGCCCAGTTCAGCTAGAACAGAGTCTCCAGTCAACCCACAGCCACATGAGAGGGTCCGGCTAACATCCACCAGACCTAACCAAAATCAGCCAACCTACAACCATCCCCAGCACATAATCAATAAAGTCTTATGTGTACTGAAATTGTATAGTGGCCTATTCTCAGCTTTGGTGCCCTGGTGTGGAGCTGTAGGATAAACACTGAACTGCTTTTCCCAAAATGAGCTGTTCAAACCCACAAGCTGCTCCTTGGAAACCCTACACAAATTTTCTATGTGTCAGAACCAACTCCATTTGGCAACAACAACAACTTAAAGTTTTGCTGTTGCAATAATAAACATTGAGACATAATGTGGATCTATTGGCCATGGATTCCTCAAGTTCTGTAGTAAGAAAAGTTCAAAATCCACATTCAGACAAGAGAAGACTGTCTTCATAGATTAGGAATATTTGTCATGAGCAGAGAACTGAGGAAGGACAAAATACAGGTAATAAATATATTGTCCGTCTCTGAATAACTTTGAGAAGAACAGATATTTTGGTTGGAGATTATTTTGGCCTTACTAGAGCTTCAACTTCCCAATAAAAATTACAATAAAAATAAAACTGAAATCTGATTTTATTTTTATAAATATTTGTTGAGTATATTTTGAGATAGATCAATCATACTCTGAATATTACCAATAACCAACACCAGATCTATCTATTGATCATGTTGTACATCTTTTTATTCATTATCTTTATTCCCATCTATTCTATCTTTCTATCTCTGCATTTCTGGAGGATTGTTTCCAGTCTAGGATCTGCATTTTGTAGCAGACAGTAAACATCCTGGACTCGTACAGGCAAAGGTTGTAGACGAAAGACCAGAATGGATCACTACTCCATAATCACAACCTCTGCAGAAATTGAAGGGAAAAGAACTCTAAGGGTGTCACCACTAACTTCAAATCATTGAAGAGTTTTGTTTTTGTTTTTCTTTTGCTAGAGGAGGAATAGTGGTCTGGGTTGGTATGATTCCAGAGGATTAAAATAAGAAACCAAGGTTATAGGACAACAGGTTCTCCTCAACATAGGTAATAACTTTTTAATAACCAGAGTGGTTTGAAATTGGATTGAGGAACCTTGTTAGATAGGCAACTATTTGTCACTATAAGTATTTAGGGGAAACCTGGGTAATAACCTTCGGGGTTATTATACAGATGATTCCTTTATTGGGCAATAAATGATGTTAGATTCATTTATATCCTCATTGAAAACATATTCATTCAAACAAAACATTCAACACTCATGGGTGCCAGCTATGTGCTATGCACAGAACTTCATGCCATGGCACCCAAGAAGGATTTGCAAATCAATGGTTTCTAGACATTTTTGGGAAATTAAGGACTGTGGATCTAAATTCTCCCTATTCCACCCACATGTTTCAACCAAATATGCATATAGTATCAGACCATGTCAGGCACTAAAAAAAGTAAAAGAAGTATTTGGGGGTGGAGGGAGAAGAAACAAGAACCATTTATGAATAGGAATAAAAGACAAAGGTGGGAAAGAAAAGACAAGACAGAAGTATACCATTCTCCCATCTTCCAACCTTAAAGACAGAGTGTTCTCATTAGGTGGTACATTCCACAGGACTGGTGTTACTAGGTATGATTTTAGTCAGCTCTCTTGGACCATCAATTGAGTCTGCTGGGCTCCATATTGGATTGTTTGGTTTATTGTTGTGGGAAGCTATAGAGTTGAGTTGTACTTAACAAGTATGCTCTTCATCATGGAAGGCCTTACTCTGAAGCTCAGCCCCTGATAGTGCTCATCACCCCACTGTTCCCACAGCTCTGTCTATTAGAAGAAAGCAAGCTTTCACTACACATGACTCCAAGGCTCTTATATCAGAAGTCAAGGACCATTTCTCATTGTCATGTTCCTCCTACTTGGAAAAAGAAAGTTTAGTAGAAATTCAAGTTATTAGTAGGAATTCAAACATTGTTCTGCCCATAGCTTATTGACCAGCATAAAGTTATCTCGTTCAACAGACATTCTAAGTTGAAAATATACTTTGACCTGATCTCTAAAAATGGTTAGTATAACTCTAAATAAAAATGACTAGTTATCATTGCTTCTCATACTTCACAGAGAGAAAAAAATGACTCCAAATTTTAAATCTCCAGTCCAGCCTTATCCTTAAAGAAATAGACCCACATCTCCAGTTGCCTACTTCAGATCACCACTGCTATGACTCAGTCGCACTGCATGCTCAATGTGTTCAAAGTCTAGCATGTGATCATCATCAAAAATGACTGGTTCACTTTAGTGTTTCTTATCTCAGTGAGGGATATCACCATAAAACCAATAATGACTGAGTGTTTACTATATACCAGACACTGTTCCAAGTGATTTTCCAGTGTCATTTCATTTAATTGACATCACATGTCTATAAAATAGGTACTATTAATGACTTCAAGTGTTCAGATAAAGGGAATAAGTGTCTTGTCCAAGGTCATCCAAGTAGTAAGTGGCAGCATTATAATCTCACTACTATGCCATACTGCCATCTCCTGCCAGTGGTGTAAGCCAGAAACCTAGACAACATCTAGATACTGTTCTCTAACACCCCACATCCAGTTCATCATAAAACTTGATGAGTTTGAAACCATCCTTGAATGCATCCATTTCTAAACATCATCACCACTACTACTGGAGTCTAAGCTACCATATCTTTACCTAAATTCCCATTATAAATGCCTGCACCCCCATCTACTGTCCAGGCTGCAGTCACAGTGGCCTTTTCATAATGCCCAAATGGTCATCTTTATCATTCTCCTGCTTAATCTCCCTCTTGATTATCTGCTGTGTTTAGAAGAAAGACTAGCCTCTTTGTTGTTCTACAGGACTCCCAGCACACACCTCCCTGGTCTCAGAACTCAAAACTCTGTGCTCCAGACACACTGGAATTCTTTCAGCTCTTTGAACATACTTAACTCTTCTTCCCTGAAGAGGCTTTGCTGTTTCCACTCACATAATGTTCTTTCTACGCCATGCACTTTACATGTACTCACCCTTCAAAGTTCAATTCCAAGTGGATTTCATGAAGGAAGCCATTATTGATGCCAGTAGACAGAACCAGAACCCTCTTTTTATAAATGCTCATACTTCTCAATATGCAATTTGCAATTGCATCCTTATACCTTTACCTGATTACTATCAACTTTATTTTGCTACCCAATGTGTCCCCAGCATCTAGCACAGTGCCTGGCATGTAGGACACACATATTAAGAGTTTGGGAAGAGAATAGACAAATGCATACATGCATGTATGAATGAATAAATGAATGTAACCAGATTCAATGAGAAAGATACCAATACACAGTCTAACTATTGTTATGTCTTTCCATGCGCTGGAAGAATAGATGCTCATGAAGAAAATGTGATATGAGCCCTACCCTTGAGGCATTAACAGCTTCTCAAAAGAATTAAATAGTTCAACTGTTTACTCTGACACCAGGGTTACATCCAATTCACAAGACTACATGAGCAATCATGGCAGGCTTCACAGAGGAGGTGATAACTACAGTTTAATCCTATATATAAAGATGAGAGGAGTCCTTCCTAGCAAAGGAAAGAGTGCAAGTAAAGGCGCAAGGAAGTGAAAAAGCTCCAAATCATTAGATTGGAAAGTGCAAAAGCAAGTGGTGGGAGGTAAGGATGGATATGTAGATGTGAACCAAAAGTATTTCTAATGTCTCTTTGACTGCTACATGCTGCAATTTGGGGATTCTGAGTAGCATATCTGACCCAGGCCAT
>NW_006408599.1:3610903-3643616 GCF_000296735.1 Chrysochloris asiatica | reverse complement strand
GGAGGGTCAGAGAAAAAGACAAAGACACCCAACGAGATGGATTGGCCAAGTGGCAGCATCAAAGGACTCAAGCGTGGCAATAGTAGTGAGGTTGGCCCAGGATCGGGCAGTGTTTCGTTCTGCTGTGCATAAGTTCATTATGGGTGGGTACCGACTCGATGGCACCCAATAATATTAATAATAAGAGCCCAATCATTAGTAGAGTTTCAGCACTAAGAAAGCATGTCACCTAGGGTCTGAGGAGATAGTTAGCAAGGAAATCTATACTACCCCAGTGAAGTCGCATGCAGAATATTGCATTTCGTTTGGGGGCATCTCGTTACCAGGCCAAAGCAGACAAATTGGAGGGAGTTCAAAAACGAACAAGAAAAAACGATTAGGGGAATGGAGAAATTGATTAAGGCAGAAAGATTAAAGGAAATCAATGCATGGGTGCATGTTGGTGTATATGTGTATACACACCCTCCTGCTAAGTGTAAGCCGGGAGGGGCCAGAGCAACAGCCTGCATCATCATGCAAATGAGAGCCAGGGGTAGAGAAGGAAGCCTGGGACACAGCCTAAAGGCTGAATTAGGCTCCAGAGCAGAGGGTGTGACTGAAAGTCTATAAGTCCCCCAGAGACTGGTGTGCCTTGCTTCCTGCTGGACTCCCAGACTAGACAACACCTTGAAGCCAGGATACCTCCCTCAGGTGTAGGCTGGAGAAAGATTGCTTAGAGGAAGGAAGTTTAGGATGATCAGGAGTCAACCAAGAAAGAGAGAAGGGAATGGAGTCTGCAGAGAGGGAGAGGTCCCTCCCCAGAAACATTAAGGAATTTCAGTGGAGATGAATGGAATGTACACTTGAGGAAAAGGATGGAGAATCACCCCCGCAAGGAGAGGTCAGAGTGGAAGCAAGGCCTTGAGGACCACCTCAAAAGTCTGGACTGTCTCCTGAGGACCATGAGAAGAGGAATGTGAGGACTGGGCTCACACAGTGAGGGAGCAGGTTGGTCCCTGTGTGGAACATCCAGATGAACAATGATCGGGCCTGAGTGTCCTCCTCCTTGGATTCTGACTGTGGAGAAACTAAGCCACACACTATGGATTGGTGCCTGAAAGTGAGTGGGAGGGAAGAAAGAGAGGACAGATCCCAGGCTCCTAGCCAGGCTACCTGGGGAAGCCTGAAAGGTGAGTGTTCTCTGGTTGGCAGTAGTTCTCATGGAAGACTTTTATAAAGCATTCCAGAGTCCCTGGGTGATGAAAACAGACACAGCTGTAAGCTGAAAGGTTGACATTTTCCTGGTGGTCTATTTCTGAAAAATCAGTCATTGAGACCCCTATGAAGTGTTGTTCTGTTCTGACACACATGGGGTTGCCATGAGTCAAAACAGAATCCACAGCAACTGGTGGTTTATAAATTATTCCAGAGAAGGAAAAGCAGGTTCACTATCCATTCTTGTTAGTACACTAGGTCTAGCAGTTACTTGCCTGGACGGAGTAGATCAAAGGCAGGGAATGGCTCACGCATAAAATCTCAGACCTAAGGGACCACAAAGACCAGCAGAACCAATCCTGTCTTTTCACTAATTAGTAAGCTGAGGCCTATAAAGAGAAAGACACTTTGCCAGGGTCATATAGCAAGGCAGGCTCCACCCAACCAGCACCTCCAGTCCCCATACCAAGCCCCAAATTATCCCAGAGCCCAAGAAAGTTCAGGGCATCTACCTGGGATTCAGCTAGTTTTCTCTCTAGCATCATTGGACAAAAATGTGACCTGGAAATTCACCTCTAGCTCAGACCCAGCTCCTTAACTCTTGGACTTACCATCATTACTGGAAAATCATTACTGGAATAGCACTGACCAATGAAATACTTCCAATTACAGGGGTAGAGTAATTATGGCTTGCAGGCCGAATTTAACACACAGCTTGGTTTTGGTAAAGTTTTGTAAACACAGCCACACCTACTTGTTTATGTATTGTGATTGTCTGTGGCTGCTTTCTTGCAACAAAGGCAGAGATCATAGGGTTCACAAAGCCTAAAATACTATCTAGCTCTTTACACATAAAAAATGTCAACCCATGGCCTTTCAGAAAGAAGGCAGCTTGGGATTGCAGATCATACCACTTCCCAACAATCTTAGATAAGCCATTCACATCTCTAACCCTTCATGACCCAATCTGTAGTGTGAAATGATACCAGTACTTACCTCATAGGGCTGCTGTGGAGATGAAATGAAACGACAAAGGTAAAGTGCTGAGCTCAGCACCAGCAAGAGAAAGAAAGAAAGAGGGCGATCAATAAAAGCTAGACCTCAACACCTCTCAGGGTTTCTGTATCCAGTTATGTTTTAACCCATTCAAGACGGTCTTTCTTTAGGCTGCCTTGCCTTTCCCTGAGCCCAAACTGGCCTCTCTTCCACCTACTCCCACACTCTCAAATGTACCATCTCTAATGCTGCCATTTCGCACTCAGCCCACCCATAAAAGGTTAAAAGCAGCAGCCACCCAACATCATCCTGTCTCTGCCCAGCCCTGGGAGCGAGATCTTCTGTCAGCATGTCCTGAAATTCTTTTGGAAGTTTGACAGGATTAAGGGGATTAATACATTAAAGCATTATTATAGCATTCACCAGGGATTTTCAAAAGACGTTACACTGTGATCTATTTGTCCTGTTACATAAAACTTACATTAATAGGTTGATAGCAAGGGAAAAAATATCTGTGAAATCAATAACCTTATATTTTGGTAAACACATTTCTCTGTTGAAAGTTGGTCATTAAGGCTTGCAGACCCTCCTACGGTGCACATCAGTGAAATTACCCCTCGAGAATCCATTTACCAATTAAGCCTAGGGCCTGTCTGCATCCTCCAGCCCACTTATGGCAGGAGGCAGGAGAGGGACCGTCGACTGCCTGTCTGAGTCCTGCTGACCCTGGACCCAAGTAGCTGGGCAGACAGGAGGCCGGGAGATACAGTGCAGCTGGGGACATGTGGGATTGGCTCTGTGCCATAGTGTATTTTGTGTTCCCTGGACAACAAGAGGGGATGTGGGTAGGGCACAGTTTAGACCATTCCATGGATACATACATAAGGTGCTCCTTTTTCTATACACCAACCCAGCTCTCCGAAGGTTGCCTGAAGAACATCGCAAATACATTGGTGTCTGCCTCCCAAATGCAAATTGCAAATTGCAAAGATAGGTGATGGTGGTTGTGTACTGTGGAGTCATTCCGAATCATAGCAACCCTGCATAGGATTTCTAAAACTGTAAATCTGTAAGGGAGCAGAAAGCCTCATCTTTCTCCCATGGAGTGACTGATAGATTAGAACTGATGACTTAGCTGTTAGTAGCCCACTGTGCTGCCAGGGTTCCTTGAAAAATAGGGTTGCTATTGTTAAGGACCATCAAGTCAGTTCTGACTCAAAGTTATTCTATTATAGGTTTTCTGAGGAGTGACTGGTAGATTTGAACTGCCAACCTTGTGGATAGCAGTCCAGTGTTTATCCTACACAACCATATCAAGTAGTGTGATGTAAAAATAAAAATAATAATAATAATAATAATAATAATAATGTAGCATTTGCTACACTGTTCTAAGCACTTTATGTACATTAACACAATAGCCATTCTCTTATTAGTCCAATTTTTAAAAACCACACTACCATCCTACTCATTGTTGTATGCGGTCAAGTCAGTTCCAAGTCACAGTGACCCTGTGTAGGGTTTCCAAGAGCGGCTTGTGGGTTTGAACTACTGATTTTACAGTGCTTAGCCTACAGTCCCATTTTACAGATTAGGAAATGTAATCCCAGAGGATCAGAAGCTTGTCCAAAGTACACACATGTTATGTAACAGACCTGAGTCTTGAATCAGTTGGGAATCCCATCATGTAACCAAATTCACTCCTGCATCAAGTCATCTTGCTAAATAGCATTCATAGAAGTTGCTTCCACCTACTGAGCAATTATAGTCTGCTGGTAGTGTCTAAGAACTTGTGTTGTATCATTTAATCTTCCCAGAACCTATGACACTGATGTTATTATTAATATAAAGAAACTGAGGCTTAGAGAGATGAAGAATCAACTGATTAGAGATCACATAGCTGGCAAGAGCAAAAAGCAAGATTTAAACACAGGTCATCTGAGTCCCGGCATGGTGCTGTGAGATAAAACTGTGCTGCTAACCACAGATGGTTCAAACCTATCAGTTGCTCCTTGGAAACTGTATACAAGGTCGCTATGAGTCAGGATTGACTCAATGGCACTTAACAACAACAGTCTGATAGGAGCACACAGTCACTGTACCAAAAAGAATCAGGTGATGTTCAGCCATTTCAGGAGGTAGTGTATAATCAAGAACAATGGTACTCAATGAAGAAGTCCAAGCGGCACTGAAGACATTGGCATAAAACAAGACTGCAGGAATTGACAGCATACCAGTGGAGAAGTTTTCATAAATGAATGTAATGCTGGAAGCGATCACTTGTATACGTCAAACCTGATCAACCAGCTAGAAGAGATTCACATACGGGCACATTCTAAAGAAAGAAGAACCATCAGAATGTGGAAGCTATTGGACAATCTCATTATTACATGAAAGTAAAATTTTGCTAAAGATAATCCAAAATCAGTTCCAAAGTATATGACAGAAAATTGCCAGAAATTCAAATCAAATTCAGAAGAGGCCATGGAATGAGAAACATTATTGCTGGTGTCAGATGGATCATGGCTGAAAGCAGAGAATACCAGAAAAAAGGTTTACTTGTGTTTTATGAACTATACAAAGGTATTTGACTGTGTGGATCATAGCAAATGATGGAGAACATTGTGAAGAATGGGAACTCCAAAACACCTCACTGTGTTCATTGTGCTTCAATGTGCTTAGATCAAGAAGCTGTCACTCAAACAGAACAAGAGGACACTTTCTGATTTAAACTCAGGGAAGCTGTGAATCAAGGTTGCAGCCTTTCACTGTATTTACTTAATCTGTATGCTAAACAAATAATCCAAGAAGCTGGATTATATGAAAACTATGACATTAAGATTGAAGGAAGACTCATTAACATCCTTCACTATGCAGATGCTTGCTGAAAGTGAAGAAAACTTGAAGCACTTACTAATAAAGATCAAAGACTATGGCCTTCAATATAGATTATACTTCAACATAAAGGAAACAAAACTCCTCACAACTGGACCTATAAGCAACATTACGATACATGGAAAAAGTATTGAAGTTGTCAAGGATTTCATTTTACTTGGATCCTCAATCAATGCCCATGGGCAAATGGGCAAATCTACTACAAAAGACCTCTTAACGTTTTGGAAAAATAAAAAGATATTACTTTGAAATCTGGAGTGGGTTAATGAGCTGGACTGCAAGGTCAATTTGAATTGCAAGCTCTCCAGCTGCTCCTTGGGAACCCTATACAGGGTTGCTAGGGGTCAGACCTGAATCCACAGCACTTAACAACAACAAAAATAACTTTGAAAACTAAGGTGTGACTGAAGCAAGCCATGGTATTTTCAATCGCCCCATATGCATGTGAACGTTGGACAATAAGTAAGACCAAATAATAATCAATACATTTGAATTAGGGTGTTGTTGGAGAATATAGAATATGCCATGTACTCCAGAAGAGCAAACAAATCTGTCTTGGAAATAGGATAGTCAGAATGCTCCACAGAAGCAAACGTGCATTTCAGTGGAGCTTCATAACAAAACTGTATAATTAGGTTTTATTGGAATCCGTGTTAATATGCTCAGCTGCCAACCACAAAGTTGGAAGTCTGAGCTCACCCAGAAGCACCTTGAAAGAAAGGTCTGACTATCTATTTCCAAAAAAAATCAGCCACTGAAAGCTCCAAAGAGCTCATTTCTACTCTGGCTCACATGGGCTTGCCAGGGCTCCAATTCGACTTAATAGCAACTGATTTTGTCTTTCTTATCTTTTTCTTTTTACAACTGGGAAAACAGAACCTGAGAAAGTTAACAGTAGTCTGAGACCATACAGTCAGTAAATGATAGTGTTGGCAGTCCAGAACTGAGTTAGCCATGATCGGCTAACTTTCCTTACTAAGAGAGATTTAAGAAAGCTATCATTTCTTCTCATGTCAACTTTCATTAAAAGAACCAACACTTCTCCCGCCAAAAGTGTCTACCACCATCCTATCCTCTGGAGCCCTTGCAGTCTTTGAGGGGAGAAGGGAGATGGTAGAGGAACACACAGGGCTTGAAGACAGAGAGGGAAGCAGCAGCCGGGACAACGTGATCTGCTGTCAGAGCCACAGTGCGAGTCTCTGGTAATTTGACAGGATTAAGAGGATTAATACATTAATGCATTATTAACACTTTTATAGGAGATTTTCAAAGAGTTGAATGCTGTGATCCCTATGTACTGTTATCTAAACCAGCAGTAATTGACTTAATTGGTCCATTGTTGCTGATGGGAGCGGACAGCAAACAGGACTGAACCTCTCCTGGCCTGTGGTTAGGAACTTGCCCACAGCTCTAGAGCAAGCCCAGGAAGATTTGGGAAAACTGAGGCTGGACTAGACCTCACAGACATCCTGCTCCATGGAGTCACAAGCCTTTGCCTCTCATCTCCATGGAGTAGAACAAAAAGTACCTTGGATATAGGGTTAGGAGACCTGGATTTCAAGCCTAAATGTACTCTGCTGACCAGCAACATCACCTCTCTGTGCCTCAGTTTCTGCATCTTAATTCTATTAGCCTCAGGGTGCTGTTGAGAGAACATAAAGAGTCGATGATGATCATCAACACACTTTGTCAACTGGACAGTCCCGGGCTTGTGGGAGGGAGGGTTCTAATTTTTAGGAAGAACTGAATTGGTGATTTTGCCTTTGGTTATCTATCTGTTGGGGCAGACCAGGAGGAAGAGTGGGTGGAGAATGCAGGAGGGA
This sequence comes from Chrysochloris asiatica, assembly GCF_000296735.1. Classification (NCBI taxonomy): domain Eukaryota; kingdom Metazoa; phylum Chordata; class Mammalia; order Afrosoricida; family Chrysochloridae; genus Chrysochloris; species Chrysochloris asiatica. Next base: position 3,636,711 of record NW_006408599.1, on the reverse strand, counting down.
TTGGGAGGCCTCCCTGGGTACAGGACAGCCAGGCAGGCTAAGAGTGGTGGGTAGAGGGTTGTGAAGTAAGGCAGAACTCCAGCACCCAGGCCCAGACACCTCAGCATCCTTCCTACTGGTGAAGCGCAGGTCACACAGGAAGTTGCCCAGCAACTGTGGATTCTGTTCCTTGGAGTTTAATTGTCTTTGCTAATTAAACACCAGAGTTGGACCCCCTGTAGGAGGTGTGTAGCTGCAGCTTCATGGATGAGTATAATAATAGAATTCTGGAACCACAGCTTCAGATGTGCCCTGAAATATCGTTTACTAGAAACAAACAAACAGAACATCTTCTATCTTCTTCTCTACAAATGTATGCCATGTGACAGGAAAGATGGTGTGGCCAGTTCCTGAGCTTTAAATCTGCAAGGGAAGGACCTGAGAGGATTAAAACTTTGGAATGATCCCTCTACTGAGACACAAAGGATGAAATGTAAGGAACAAGAGTGTGTGGCAAAGAGGCAGTTGCAACAATCAGGGAAAATACAGTGTAGCCTGAACTGAGTCAGTGATCACAGTCATGGATGGAGGGAAATAGACTTTAGTGTTAAGGAAGAGATTTCTATGACCAATCCAGAAAATGTCAGGCACAGAAATAAGATGCTATAACAAGTATTTTTGGTTCACTTCCTTTTAGGCACACAGCAGGATTGTGATTGGAAGGAGCCCTAGTGATACAATGGTTTATGTGATGGACTACTAATTGCAAGGTCAGTGGTTCAAACCCACCAACTGCTCCAAGGGAGAAAGATGAGGCTGTCTGCTCCCATAAAGATTTAGTCTCAGAAACTCTTAAGGAGCAGCTCTACTCCATCCCATAGGGTCACTGTGACACCATGGCGGTGGGGTGTGGGATCTTGTGGTGGATAGGGCCATGTGACTAACTATGACCAATGAGCTGTGAGTGGAAGTACCATGTGTCACTTCTGGGTTGAGCATTTAATTATCCTACAGAGCTCTTTTCTCTCTGGCCCAGCAATTGTCATAGTTTGCAGTGGTGGCTGTTCCACTGACTTAGATATACAGCACGAATAAAAAATAACCCCCTGTTTTTTTCAACCTTTGGGAATTGGGATTATTTGTTATACCTGCTCACCTGTGTAGCAGTCCAATGCAGGCATTCATAGCTGGCAAGTGACGCCTGCATAGTTTACTGACCCAGGATCCTTCCATCTATAGCTTTGCTCCTCTGACCTCAGAGTCCTCCCCTATGGCTTGTGAAAGAGGAGGTCCAGTATGTAAAGTTTGGAGTTGTTTATTACTAACAGGACTGATGAATACAGAAAAAAAAATGACCTTCCTGATCAGAGACTCATTTTGTTGTTGTTGCTACATGCTGTCAAGTCAGTGCCAACTCACAAACACTTTATGCACAACAGAATGAAATATCTATGCCAACCTCACAGTTGTGCTACACTGGAGCCCATTGCTGCCTCCGCTGTGTCACTCCATCTCATTGGGAGTCTTCCTGTTTTTCACTGACCCTCCACTTTACCAAGCATGATATCTTTCTCAGGGGAATGGTCCCTCTGGGTCTTAAGTATAAGAGAGGAAATCTCGCCATTCTGGCTTCTAAGGAACATCTGGCTATACTTTCAACTCAGATTTTTCTTCTCATTCGATAGTTCTTGGTATTCTCAATATTCTTCTCCAACACCATAACTCAAATGCATCAATTATTCTATGGTCTTCCTTATTCATTGTCCAACTTTCACATGCATACAAGGCTATTGAAAAAACTATGACTTGCATCAGGCACTCCTTAATCCTCAAACTGCCATCTTTGCTCTTTAACACTTTAAAGAGTTCTTGTACCTAATGCAATACATTGTTTGATTTCTTGACTGCTGTTTTCATGAGTGTTGATGGTTGATCTGAGCAAAATGAAGTCTTTGACAAGTTCAATCTTTTCTCCATGCATCTTGATGTTATTTATTGATCCAGTGGTGAGGATTTTTGTTTTCTTTACATTAGGAGAAAACTATAGTGAAGGCTGTAGTCTTTGATCTTCATCAGTAAGTATTTTAAGTCCTCTTCAATTTCAGCAAGCAAGGTTGTATCATATGCTATTGCAGTTTGATAATGAGTCTTCCTCCAATCCTGATACATTAAATCAGTTGCTGCAGAGTGGATTCCAACTTCATGTAACAACCCCAAGTGAACCGGAGTATAACTGTGCTCCACAGAAACTTTCAGTGGCTGGTTTTTCAGAAATAGATCATCAGATCTTTCTTCCAAAGTACCTCTGGGTAGACTTGTACCTCCAGCCTTTCAGTTAGTAGCTGGGTATGTTAACCAATTGCTCTACCCAGGACTCCTCAGTACACTGTTGATATTGTTGTTAAGCACTGTCGAGTCAGTTCAACAACCCTGTATAGGGTTTCCAAGGAGTGGCTGGTGGGTTTGAACCACCTGTCTTGTGGTTAGCAGTCCAGTATTTGTCCTACAATACTGGTGTGGTGCTGTGGGTTTATGCGCCAGACTGCAAAGCCATTTGAACTGCAAGGTCGGCGGTTCCAGCTCATCAGCAGCTCCTTGGAAACCCTATACAGGGTTGCTATTGGTAGGAATTGACTCAACGGCACTTAACAACAACAACATTTGTCTTACAGTGCCACACCAGGACTCCTCAGTATACTGGCTTCCATAAAATAATAGCAATAATAATCTCCAACTCCAATTAAGGGCTTCTTTGCTTTAAACCAGATTCCTACTTCCAAGCTTGAAAAGCATTGAGAATTTTGGAGACGAATCCCCTAGAATTTCTCTAGAGCTAACTTTTGCTTCTTAGTCCAGATGCTGAGGATGTTTTACATCCATTAGTCACAGAGCCCACTGTCCTGGGTGTTGGCCATTGGAACTGGCTCCGCATTTTAGCACATGCATCTGGACCAGACAGATAGAAACCCAGCTGTAATGAGTTTGCCCCTTGTCCATGACATTTATGCTTTGTAGGGGAGAAATGAGACAAAAATTTAAACTCCAAAGTCTGTTTGCTTTTGGCAGAGTAACTGTGATGAGGGGTGGAAGCCTGACTTAGATTTAAACTTAGTTTCCCAACAAACCCTGGAGAGAAGTTAGGGATGAACCAGGTGCCTTTTAGAATCATTCACATTTTTATCCAAATTTGCATTTTTCTCTTTCCACTGATAAATTGCCTAGCCTGAGATGAAGGTGGAACTCTGAGCATAAATGCTGATGTCTTTGTTGGAAAGGAGACTAATGGTGCCTGAGCCCCACTATGTGTAGGAATTGAGTTACCTACTTTATACATTATCTTCTTCAGTCCCAATATTAACTCTTCAAGGTAAGTACCTTAATTCCATTTCAGGGAAAAGGCTTGCAGAGATATTAAATAATAGAAACCCTCAATGAAGGATGTGAACCAAGCTTACTGATCCCAGAAGACTCACTGTTTCCCCTATATCACTCTGCCTTGGGATCCACGATGAAAGTGATGTTCTGATAAAAATAAGCGAAACCCACTCTGGTAGTGTAGTGGTTACAAATTGGGCTGCTAACTTCAGGGTCAGCAGTTCGAAACTACCAGCTGTTTCGTGGGAGAAAGATGAAGCTTTCTGCGCTCATAAAGATTTACAACCTCAGAAACCCTGTACAGGGTTTCTATGAGTCGGAACCAACTCCACGGTACATAACAACAACAACACTGGTTATTACTTTGTCAGGATAACAGTACAGTATTTTCAGAAGAAAAAGAGACTGCAGAATTCATCAGACCTGGCTTCAAATCCTGGAGCCACTACTTAATGATTGCATGATGTCAGCCAAGTTATCATACACTTCTGAGTTTCTGCTTCTTCAGACGGAGGAACAAATCAAGGGAGATATGCGATAACGAAAGGACAGTAATGGAATGAAATGGTCTAGATAATTTCATATAGTGGCAAGGACTGTTAAGGAAGAAAACTATAATGATGTGATAGAAATTGAATGATGGGTGACAGAAAGTTGGGATCCTCTGCTTATGACTGGGTGGTCACAGAAGACCTCACTAAGGAAAGGATGTTTAAAATAAGGTTCAGTTACCAAGAAGAAGATGGACTCAGAAGATCGGGAGCTGGAGCAATCTAACAAGAGAGCATATCAAGAAAGAAGGATGGAAATGTGCCTGGTTTGTTTGATGTACAGAACAAAAGACCACTGTGGGGAAAATAATGAGAAAAGGGTGAGTGGACCAACAGGTCAGACAAGGAGATGAGAACCAAAGGAAGGAAGTGGTTTCCACCTCTGTCATCTGCTTGTTCACCGAGTTTTAACAGTTCTGAAAATTCGAGCACATGACCTTGTCCCCAATAAAATGGAAATGAGAATGGCAATACTTTCACAAGCAGATCCAATGAGTTCTTGTAAGTCCCCTATAGCCCCAGAACTGTGTGTTTAGGGTAATGCTAGCTGCTAAGCAGTCTTCTCACCTATGTAGCTGTCCAATGCAGGTATTCCTGGTTAGCAAATGGCTCTTATGGTTCACTGACCCAGGCCCCTTCCATCTGTGGTTCTACCCTCCACTGGGGCCTCACAGTCCTCTTATCTTGTTCATAAAAGAGAAGATTGAGTGTGTGGAGAAGGCATTGGCTTTTCTTCAACACCTTGATCCGAAAGTGGCCCACACACTTCCACTCATAATCCAACGGCAAGAACTAGCTATACATTTTCTCTTTCAGACAAGCTATGCTGGGATATGTAATCCATGATTGGGCAGCTATTTTCCCAAGGACTGCCCTGGTGACACTGTAGGATAAACAATGGACTGCTAACCCTAAGATTGGCGGTTCAAACCCATTAGCCCCTTGTAGAGAGAAAAAGAAAGCTTTCTACTCCCATAAAAATTTACAGGGTCACTATGAGTCAGAATTTACTGACTCGATGGCCCTACATTAAAAGGAGTCCTGGTGGTGCTGTAGGATAAGCACTGGACTGCTCGCCATAAGATCAGCAGTTCAAACTCACCAGCAGCTCCTCAGGAGAAGGATGAGGCTGTCTGTTCCCATAGAGATATACTATCCCAGAAGCCCTGTATAGTGTCACTATGAGTTAGGATCAAATCAATGGAAGTTGTTTCTTGGGGGGTTTGGGATCCTACATTAAAAGGATCCCTGGTAGCACTGTAACCTAAACACTGGACTGCTAACCACAAGGCTGAGAGTTCAATCCTACTAGACACACAGAGGAAGAAAGATAAGGCTTTCGGCTCCCAGAAAAATTTACAAACTTGGAAACTGTATACAGGATTGCTATGAGTCAGAATTGACTTGATGTCACTGGATGGGTCCTACATTAAGGGAAGAGAGCACAAATTCTGTTAAAACAACTAGCCATCTGTGGGCTAATGTGTCAGACTGTAAAGTTATTTGAGCCGCAAGGTCAGTGGTTCAAGCTCACCAGCTCCTACTTGGAAACCCTATACTGGGTCACTATGGGTCAGAATCGACTCGATGGCACATCACAACAATAACAACATACCATTAATGGACTTCTGGTATGGCACTGTAGGATTAGCACTGGACTGCCACAAGGTTGACAGTTTAAACCCACCAGATACTTCTAGGAAACCCTATACAGGGTTGCTGTGAGTTAGAAACAACTCAGTGGCACTTAACAACAACAAATGCCATAAATGTCAAAGGAAATGTTTTCTCATGTCTATTAGCATCGCTATAGAAACATGAAGTTGGCCCACACGAAGACATAGCAGAGTACTGCCCTCATTACCGACGTGGGGGCCTTCGTGGGAACTTCCCATGCCACAGACCTCTTTGGATTTGGGTAGATCCCTGATCTACAGATTTTGTCTGACTCCCTGGGTGGCCAAAAGCCAGTCACTAATCCCTCGTCTTTTCAGAGTTTCAGCCTCTTCATCTGGAAAACATAAGAAGTATAACCGCTTAAGGTGTCCTTTCATCTATAAAAGTTCATTCCAGGATACAGAGGAGTTTCCCTGCCCTTCAACTGTTTACACTGTGGTTTGTGGCATGAGATTGTTTCTGGAAGTCTTGCCTATAAAACATCATGTAATTTAGGATTAGAAGGAGAAACACTGAACAGTGTGTTATCATATGTTTTACCTCCAATATCCTTATCACTGCCTCTCCCAGATGGGACCCTTCCATTCTGAAAACCCTTCCACAAGTTACTAGGTTTAATCAGAATTGATGTGATGCTGTAGGATAAGCACTGGACTGAAAGGTCAATGTGAACTTCAAGATGGGCAATTCTAACTCATCCAACCACTCCTCAGAAATCCTGTACAGGGTCGCTATGAGTTGGAACAGACTCAATGACACTCAACAACAGCAATCAAAATAGGGAGTCCTGCTGTGGTGCTGTAGGCTAAGCACTGTACTGTTGACTGCAAGGTTGGTGGTTCAAACCCACCAGCCACTCCTTAGAAACCCTATACAGGGTCACTATGAGTCAGAACCAACTCTACAGCACTTAACAACATCAGCAATCAGAATTGTGGACATTTACGTAATCTTGTACCTTTCTCATGTATGTGAAGCTACAAGGAATTTGTAAGAACTGGCTGCCTAGTTGGAGAGAGGAGATGATATCAACTGAGGTCTAGGAGACCATTGAGGACCAGTTCATGAAAGCTTTGATTGCCAGAATTTAGACCTGATCCACAGGCTGATTGGAGGTCTGTTTCTATGGCCTGCCTAGGAAAGGGCACAGAGGAAAAGGAGAAAATGCATAAATAGAGGAACTACAATGGGAAGAGACAGACAAAAGACAAACAGAAAGGAAGTCCAAGGTAAGGAAAGAGCACACCAGACAAAAATCCTAAGTGGAAAGGATTGAGGAAAGAGAAGAAAGGGACAAGTCAGGAGAAGATGCCCAGGCTGGGGGCATGGGTGGAAGGAGGTGAGACAGACAGAAAGACTGCCCATCCTGGGTACAAGCAGAAGCTTCTCACACCCAGTGGTGAGATGGAGACCCAGAGGCAGCCACTGAGACTATAGCGTAGGGAGAGACAGATGGCAACAAGTTCCAGGGAGACATGATTCCAATCAAGCCCCTTGAAATGGATGTTGCTGAGTTCAGAAGGCAGCAAAGTGTGGGATTGGGAGGAGGCAGGAAGGGAGAGCCTTGGCAGCAGAATAGGTTGGATGAGCTTCTGTCAGGGCCACAACCACCAATGAGAGTGCAGCTCAGTAGGCCCAAGCCCTCCACCCACCCTCCCTGCTACAATTGGACTCACCTGACAGTGGAATGAGTAATGAGTTCATTAAAATCCCAGTCCCAGATCCTGAAAGAAGATGAATGTGGAGAGCAAGGGACGATACCCAGTGCACTCCTGTGTGTGTGTGTCGTGCCCACAGCAGCCCCACACCCAGCTTACAGTGGCCATGGCACTCCCCGGCCTCTCTAGTTCTCTGTCCTCCCAGGATCAAGGCTACACACTTGGTCGGGCTTTCAAGGTCTTCATGAGCATGTCCCTTCTGATCTCTTTGCTGTAAGTGCATATCACTTCTCTCTCCAGCTGGGCAGTCATTCCTTCCAACCTGCTTGTAGCACAAACATGGATTTTTCAGGAAGACGTGTCATCCTCGGAGGACCTCTGAAGTGTCCACCCTCTTCTCACAGGTATCCATGTAGTGAGCTACAAGATACATTTTGAAATTTTCTCCAAGGCCACCTGCTCTGTGAGGCTACACTGAAAAACAGAGTTGGCCATGAGTTCTCTGGACACTGATGTGCCAAGAATTTCAGTAGTAGAATTTCTCATGCTACCTCATGAATATCATGTCCACTCTGATGGTCCCATTGAAAAGCCAACGTCTCTGTAGCACATTTGTCTCTGTATCCTGGAGACATGCAAGGTTAAGAGGTTAAGAACAGGGCTTTGGGAATTAGAGAACCATAAATATCCTGAATGGAGTCCTGATATGGCACTATAGGATAAGCGCTGGACCGTTAACCACAACTTCAGTGGTTCAAACCCACCAGCCATTCCTTGAAAACCTTATACAGGGTCATTATGAGTCAGAACCGACTCAATGGCACTCAACAACAACAAATATCCTGGTTATGCTATGTCCCAAGGTCTGGGAGAGATTTCTAGGTAACTTAGAGTTTGCACTTGACTATTAACTGAAAGGTTGGAGATTCAAACCCACCCAGTGCCACCTTGAAATAAAGACCTTTAATAATCTACTTCTGCAAAGATTGATATTGTTGTTAGGTGTCATCAAGTCACTTCCAACTCATAATGATCCAATGTACAACAACAGATTGAAATGTTGCCACTCTTTTGCATCCTCACAAGAACTGTTATATTTGAGCCCATTGATGCAGTCACTGTGTTGGTACATCTCATTGGTGGTGTTCCTCTTTATTGCTCACCCTCTTCTTTAGCAACCATGATTGCTTTACCAGAGACTATTCCCTTCTGATAACATAATCCAAAAGACTTAAGACGATGTCTGGCCGTTCCCACTTTTAAGGAGCATTCTAGCTCTACTTCCTCCAGACAGTCTGGTTCATTCTTTAGGTTGCTAAGTGTGGCCAAGTCAGTTTGGTTTCTGAGGCTTTAAATCTCAGGAGTAGAAAGCCTCATTTTCTCCTGAGGAGCAGCTGACTGACTTGAACCTTGGACTTTGTGGTTCACAGCCCAGTGCTTATCATATGGAGTCACTGTGCTCCATTCTTTAGGTTGTTGTTATTGTTAAGTGTGGTTGAGACCGTTCTGATGCATAGAGACCCTGTACAGAGTTTCCTAGGACCAGCTGGTGGGTTTGAACCACCAAACTTGTGGTTGGCACTCAAGTGTTTATCCTACAGCACCACACCAGAACTCCATTCTTTAGGTTGTTGTTATGTGTCATGGAGTCGGTTCCGACTCATAGCGACCCTGTACAGGGTTTCTGAGGCTGTAATCTTTACGAGAGCAGAAAGCCTCATCTTTCTCCCACGGAACAGCTGGTAGTTTCAAACTGCTGACCTTGCAGTTCGCAGCCTGATTCATAACCACTACGCTACATTCAATATTCTTCACCAGCATCATAATTCAAAGGCATCAAGTATTTATCGGTCTTCTTTATTGTCTGAGGCAATTGAAATTACTAAGGCTTAGGACAGCCTTCGGTATGGATTGCATCTCAATGTAAAGAAAACAAAAATCCTCACCACTGGACCAATAAACAACATTCTTATCAACGGAGAAAAGATTGAAGTTGTCAAGGACATCATTCTTCTTGGATCAACCATCAACACTCAAGGAAGCATCAGTCAAGAAATCAAATAACGTATTGCATTAGGCAAATCTGCTGCACAAGACCTTTTTAAAGTGTTGAAGAGCAAAGATGTCAGCTTGAGGACTAAGGTGCGCCTGACCCAAGTCATGGTATTGTCAATTACTTCATATGCATGTGAAGGCTGGACAGTGAATAAGGAAGATTGTAGAAGAATTGAAGCTTTTGAGTTATGGTGTTGGAGGAGAATATTGAAAGTGCCATGGGCTGCCAAAAGAACCAACAGATCTGTGTTGGAAGAAGTACAGCCAGAGTGCTCCTTGGAGGCCAAGATGGCCAAACTTTGTCTCTCATACTTTGGACATATTGTCAGGAGGGACCAGTCACTGGAGAAAGATATGATGTTTGGTAAGGTGGAGGGCCAGAGAAAAAGAGTAAGACCCAAACAAGATGGATTGGCAAAGTGGCAGCATCAATGGGCTTAAGCATTGCAACAATTGTGAGGTTGGTCCAGAATCGGGCAGTGTTTCGTTCTGTTGTGCATAGGGTCGTTATGACTCCATGGCACCTAACAGCAACAACAGGTCTGTGCTCAAAGTGATGCCTTTGCTTTTGAACACGTTAAAGGGTCTTTTGCAACAGATTTGCCCAACACAATGCATCCTTTGATTTCTTGACTACTGTTACCATGGACATTGATTGTGGACCCAAGTAAAATGAAATCCTTGACAGCCTTTATATTTTCTCCATTTATGATGTTTCTTATTGGTTCTGCTGTGGGAATTTTTGTTTTCTTTACTTTGAGTTGTAATCCATACTGAACATAGTCTTTGATCTTCATCAATAAGTGCTTCAAGTGTTCTACTTTCAACAAGCAAGGTTGTGTCATCTGTGTGTTGCAGGTTGTTAATGAGTTTTCTGGGTGTACTGTGGTTCTGTAGGATAAGCACTGGACTACTAACCACAGGTCAACAGTTTGAGCCCCACCAGCTGCTCTACAGGGAAAAAATGAGGTGTTCTGCTTCCACAAAGATTTATAGTCTTGAAAAGTCTATACAGGGTTGCTATGAGTCAGAACCGACTCAGTGGCACTTAACAACAACAAAAACAAATGAGTCTTCCTCCAGTTCTGCATTCTTCATATTGTTCAGCTTCTCAGACTATTTGCTCAACAAACAAATTGAATAAGTATGATGAAAAGGATACAACCCTGAGGCACACCTTTCCTGATTTTAAACTATTCAGTGTACTCTTTTTCTGTACAAACAACTGCCTCTTGTCCTATGTACAGGGTCCATATGAGCACAATTAGGCGTTGTGGAATACCCATTTTCAATATTTTTTTAAATTAAAATTTTCTGTATGTGTGGTATTGATAATACTGTTAGATAATTTCTGTATACTGTTGGAGCATCTTTCTTTGTAATGGTAACAAATATGACTCTCAGTAGGTTGTGTAGCTATCTTCCAAATTTCTTAACATAGATGTGTGAATGCTTCCAGTGTTGCATTTATTTGTTGAAACATCTCAATAGATAGTCCATCAATTCCTGGAGCCTTGTTTTACACCAATGCATTCAGTGTAGCTTGGACTTCTTCCTGAAGAGGATATAAGACTATCATCAGTTCTTACTCATATACTACCTTCTGAAATTGTTAAACACCAGCTATTCTTTTTAGTACAGTGAATCTGTATATTCCTTCCATCTTCTTTTGATGCTTTCTGAATTGTTCAATATTTTGCCCATAGAATCCTTTAGTGCTACAACTCAAGGCCTGTTTTTCTACAGCTCTTTCAACTTCAGAACTGTCAATTCTATTCTCCCCTTTTGGTTTTCTAACTCCAGCTTTTACACATTTCATTAAAATACTTCTTCTCAAGTTGCTTTTTGAAGTCTTCAGTTCAGTTCTTTCACGTCATCATTTCTTCCATTTGCTTTAGCCATTCTACATTCAAAAATAAATTTCAGAGTCTCTTATGACATCCAATTTGACCTTTTTTCATTTCTGTCTTTGATGAGCTTTTGCTTTCTTCATGTATGATGTCCTTGATGTCATCCCATAATTTTTCTAGTCTTTGATCATTAGCATTCGATGAATCTAATCTGTTCTTGAGATTATCTGTAAGTTCAGGTCTGTCCATTTGTCATACTGTGGTGGTTTGCATGTGGCTATGATGCTGGAAACTGTGCCACTGATATTTTAAATACAAGCAGGGTCTTTTTAACTTTTTGTTATGAACTAAGTGACAGTGTACAGAGTGGATAATCAATTGTGTAGTCAATGAATCATACATTTGTTTCATCTCGATGATTGTAATACCCTCAGTGGAACCTCACTTACCCCACTTCCTCCCTGTGTTTCCTGTTTCTCTTCCTCCTTCTTACCAAACTTTTCAGAATTTGAGGTGGACAGGTTTTAGCAGAGCTCCTAGGCTAAAACAGACTAGAATAAGGACCTGAAAATCTACTTCTGAAAAAAATGTCAGTGAAAGTCTTATGGATAATAGAGACTATATAAGGTGGCCAAAAAGATGTCTAGGCACAGGAATGGACAGTGTATCCAAGTAGTATCCCTTGCTACTTGCATTACCAAAGCATAAAGTCATCTCTGAGCCTACAACCCTTTGTACAGTCCACACAATGACCAAGGATGAATTTTAGTAGTAATCAAGATATGGGTTTAAGTTCGATAGCTTGAAGCAGGAGCATGTGCAGACTGAAAGGCCAGAAAGTAAACAGTGAACTGACTCAATGCAAATAGAAATTTAGAGCTAGAAATACCCTTGAGAATGTAATTCCTCCACCTCACAACAGACTCACAAACACACACACACACACACACACACACACACACACACACTACCCCAGAAATACATAGAAGGTACGGAAAAGACTTTGGACTTGCCACAAATCCTAAAATGGGAAATTGAATTGATCTTGTTGTTAGTGGTTGTTGTAAGCTGCCTTCAAATAGGTTCTAACTCATGGCAAGCCCATATATTACATTGGTTGTAATCTTTTCTTCCTCCATTTCTTTCTGTCCTTTTTCCTTTCTTTCTTTCTTTTTTTTTACTGTTGTCATTGTATACTTTATAGACCACCTATTATTTGGATGAAATGTGGCTTCTGGGAGTATCTTCAGTTTCGAATTAGAAGGTTGTTTTAGGTATTCCTCTAATCACTTTCATACCCTTGGGATTTTATATATATATATATATATATTTCAATATTTTAACCCACTCTAACCAGGACCCTCTGTTGTAATCCTGATCTGAGTGGTCTGTAGTGACAGATGGGCACGATTCAATTTTTCTAGTCTCAGGCTAGTGGACACTGTGGTTCATGTGGACCATTAGTCCTTAGAACTTATTGCTTCTTTGACTCTATGGTTTCCTTCAGTCCCCTGTGCTTCAGGTGGGAAGAGATCAATAGTTGGTTTTGCAGTGTGAATGTCTTCCTTCAATACCATTGGTTCTTGGTCATATACTACCTTCTGAAATGGTTAAACATCAACCAGTTCTTTTTGGTACAGTGACTATGTGTTCCTTCAATATCTGCTGGCAAGTTTTTAAGATTCCAGACACTATTCACCAGACTAGGATGTAGAAGAACACAGGTAGTAATCTTAACAAAAGCAGATCATCGGCCTTTCCTTTGGTCATACTGCTGCATGGGTTCACACTTCCAACCTTCAGGTTAGCAGTTGAATGTGAACTGTTTGCTCCACCTTGCTCTTAAAGAGCAAGAAGAGCCGAGCTGACGCTTGGGTTGAATAAGCAATGTTCTGAGCACAGTGCTTGGTGCACAAATTGACTCCAATAAGTAGAACTGGTCATTGTAATCTTTTAGTCTAAACAGTGGATTCCTGGTGTGGGGCTGTCAAATAAACACTGGACTGTGAACCACAAGGTTGCTGGTTCATACTCACCAACTTCTCCTTGGACACCCTATACAGGGTCACTATGAGTCATAATCAACTCAATAGCACTTAACAACAAAAAGTCTAAAGAGTAGGATCAAGTAGGAAGCAACCTCATGAGGTGATCTTGTGAAATCCTTAGATGTTTGCATTACTCCTCTCCTGCCCCTTCAGCACCTGAGAAGCAGCCCCCAGCCCCACTATAAATGTTCAGGCACTGGGAGCTCACTGGCTCCCTGAGTCTATTTTATTGCTGAACAACTTTGGCGGTTAGAAGGTCTTCCTTATCTGGATTTTAAACCCCGATTCTTGTGACTTCCACCCACTGGTCTCCTACAGATGCTGTCATTTCTCACTTTTGAGGGTTTTTTTTGTTGTTGTTTTGGGTTTTGCTTTTTTATGTCAAAAGAAATGTTGAAACAGTTTTTTTCAAGCTGTGTAATCTTCCCCTGTCATTTTTGCAGGCTTTTAGCAGGTCCTGCTGGCATCTTTCAAGCGTGCCTCTAATTCCAAATACATTAAAGAAGAAAAAATAAAGAAGAAAGTGAAGTATTTGGAGTCAAATAAAGTTACCTATGACTTTTTTCTTTTTATAAACTTATAGAGTGATTATGATGCTTTTACTCTGGCATCATCTGTTTCTTTTCATAAGCCTCTCCCCTTCTAGGGACAGGGATGCAATGGAAAAAGGTCAGGACATAGTAGTAGGAAGTCTGAGTTCTAATCAGAGCACTGAGTAACCCTGAGCAAGCCACCCACCCTCTCTGAGCCCTGGAATCACAATGCCTGCCTCGGAGCATTGTTGGTGGATTAAAGCACATGATGTTTAACCCAGTCTCTGACTCACAGTATGTACTCAATAAATACTCATTTTTAAACAAAAACCTCTCACCAGATGATTCCATAGGGCTTTTAGACTAGCTAACAACAAACAAAACGAAAGATTAGATCCCTGTAACCAAGAAACTTGGGCTCTCATTAAGATGGTGGAAACATTTATCCAAGTTCAACTGATATATGCTAAGAGCCTGCAGAGTCCAATACTGGGCAAGCACTTGGTCATTTAGAGCAAGACATGGACATGGATGAAAAACACAAGGCAGCAATAATCATGGGTGAAAACACACTCAGCACCAGCTACATCTGAATTCAAACCCTCACTGTTTAACCTTGGACCAATCTCTCTGCTTCACAGATACTTGCTTTTGTCATCTGTAAAATGGAATAGCAGGAGACTCCACCTCACAGAATCATTGTGAAGACTAACAGGAGTAGTAGCTTAGAGTACTGAAAAAATAGCAGTACTCCGTCATCCCACCTTCTATCTAGTAAACATATAAATGTTATGTAAAATTACTCAAGTGTAAAGATTACCATTAATTCAGGAGTGTAGTCGTTAGAGGAGAGGAAGCCAGAGTCAGCATGCCTGGGTTCAAGTCTGTCTCCCTGACTTTCCCATGGATGACTTTGTACAAGCTACTGAACTTGGAGCCAAGCCACATCTGTGAAATGGGTAAAATGGTTGTAGTTGCTTTCTCTTAAAATAGTTGTGAGAATTAAATGAGGTATATAAAATTCTCAGCACAATGTCTGGCTCATAATAAATACACAATAAATGTTAGCTGCTAGTTTTATTGATTGAGCCCTAGTGTGACATTAAGGAGCTCTGGTAGCATAGTGGTTACAAATCGGGCTGCAAACCACAAGATCAGCAGTTCAAAACTACCAGCTGCTCCGTGGGAAAATGATGAAGCTTTCTGCTCCCATAAAGAGGTCAGCAGTTCAAACCCACCAGCCACTCTTTGGAAACCCTATAAAGGTACTATGAGTTGGAGCCAACTTGATAATACTTAGCAACAACTGCTTTATTGATAATCAAAAAAGCTGCTAGCTCTGGCTTTTGTTGGTTATAATTGAAATATCTGGTCTCAAATCCCAGTCTTGCCTTTACTCACTGTGTTACCTTAAGCAAATCCCTTCTCCCCTCTAAGCCTCAGTTTACACATCCAGAAAAATGGGCATGAAAACTCTTGTCCTGCAGCAGTGTTTTGAGGAGTATAGATAACTAGGTTTGAGACTCATCTGTAAATATTTCTTATGATTTAAAAGAAGCCGTTTTAAGGCCCTGTGCCTCATTCTCTGCCTTGGTAAAATGCGGATGGAAATGTATTTCTGAGAAGCACAGAGACAAGGCTCAGCTGGCAGCATCCCAAAACCCTCTTCTCCTGTCATCTGGATGCTGGATACTTATGGAAGACTCATTCGGCTCCAATTAGCTTTCTCACTTACAGGGCCCGGAGTTCAGGAAATGCTGTCCCCAGCACTAGGCAAGAGTTATGAACTCTCTATATAAAGGCTGTTAACCTGGCCAACAGCTTGATGGTCTGCATAGTCTACATTGTGTCGTGAGGGAGTCAGAAGAGACAGAGGAGAGACACCCATTAAGCTAAATTTATACTGGATCTGTAGGCAGACAACAGACCTGCCCCTGGGCTTATAAATCTCCCTCCAAAACTGTCCCAGCCAGCTGCCCACGGAAAGAAGAGCCATGGCACACAAGGCATAATTACCTGGCATGGATTCCAAATGTTTGTATTCAGAGGTAGGAAGGTTAGGGATTGTGGGCTGAGGTCCATGATGGAATACCTCACACTTACCTACTATTTCCACTGTCTCCACCCAGCAGACAATGCTCAGTCCCACCACCAACCTATTGCTCCACTTTCTCCAGCCTGGAACAGCCTCACCATCCCTCTCCTCTTACTCTGTACCCTGGATCCACCCAACCTCCAGAAATTCTGCATCTTCCATGGAGTCTTTATCAGACACTAATAATTACCAAATGGATTTCTCTTGAAATTTTCACATATATTATCTATGTCTCACAGCAGTGTTAGGATGTAGGTGGAGTCTTAGAAGAGGCTAAGGTCTTTGAGAACATTGGGAGTTCATACAGGAATGTTCTCCTGCTTGTGCAAATAACACTTTATGTGCCATACTGTGGCTGGTTCATTTGCATTACCATTACTTTCTTCTTTTAATTCAGTTTGCCAATGAGAATCTTTCATGATTTTTTGACAGGAACCTACATGCTTTACAAATAAATGAAGAAGAGACTTAGAGAACTCATCCATACCATTGTTCTCCTCATTCCCAGGATTCATTGCAAGACTGTTACCTAACTTTCTTTGCATCTTGATGATGCCATGCAAGTTCACACCAACAGAATGTAAGCCTAAGAAGTGATGTGTCACTAACTGGCCCAGGTAGGAAAGGTCAGGAGTGTCTTCACTACTAGCTCTTTTCTTTTATGAGTGGAGAGAACTCCATGAACCTTGAGAAATGTAGAGCCACAAAAAGGAAGGATCCTAAATCCTTAGAGAGTAACTTCCATCCCATATGAGACTGTGGTATTAACAGAAGTAAGCTTTGGCAAGCTGTCATTGATATGTTAGGGTTGTTTCTATAGCAGTTAGTCTACTCAGACCTATGAAATATGCAAACAAAAAACTGCATCCCTGATATGTGTGTAAAAGTGTATCAAGCAGATCTAAGGCCAGATTATAGAAAAATAGTTTTTCAATGGTTGTCATTATCTATACGGCCAATAAAAATTTTCATACAAAAGTCATTTTTAGAAGCATTGTTTTATCCCTTTCAAGACTAAATTATTTTCTGCATTGACTTTTTTGTTTTCAGGAATGGAAGGTATTTTGAATGAAACAAAAAGATTTTTAGTTAATAGAATTTTGATGCAATTGATGAGACATTTATATCTTTATAAATATAAAATTATTACAGGTATATGGTCATTGATAATGACCATGTTGTTGTTGTTAAGTGCCTTCGAGTCGGAGCCGACCCATAGCGACCCTGTACATATAATGACCATACACCTGTAATAAAGACCAGTTAAAATCACTTTATTCAAATTACCTACCAACCATTAAAGTCAGTGATGATGAAATTGAAGAACTCTACCAGCTTATTCAAGGAGCTCGGGTAGCATAGCGCATTACACATTGGGTTGCTAATCATCACCTCATCAGTTTGAATCTACCAGCAGCTCCATGGGAGAAAGATGAGTCTTTCTGCTCCCATAAAAATTTACAGCCTCAGAAACCCTATACAGGTTTACTATGAGTCACAACTGAACCCACGCACACAAACACCAACAACAACAACAACAACTTCTTCAGTCTGCCATTGATGAAACATAGAATCAAGATGTATTGATAATTACTGGTGATTGTAATGTGAAGGTTGGAAACAAAGAGGAAGTATCAATAGTTGGAAAATATGACCTTGGTGATAGAAATGATGATGGAGATTCCATGACACAATGATTGGCATTGTGGCAGGAGCAATGGGCTCAAACCAACAATTGTAAGGATGGCGCAGGACTGGGCAGTGTTTTGTTCTGCTGTGTATAGGGTTGCTGTAAGTCAGAGCCTACTCGACTTTATGTCCTACAGAATTTCTGGTGCTGAGCTTGGTGGGATGAGGCCCACTTCTTTAGTGTCATGTGATTGCCACCAGGTGGCAACACAAACTACAAGTGGGATATGAGCTTCCCATTAAAACGCAGAATTGGAAAATAAAGGTGGAAACTATATGTTCCATTGGTTACAAAATGGTAAAGGAAGAAAAACCAGTACAAATGAGTTTAAAATTACAACCACCCTATAGTAAACACTCGGATGTACCAGATACTATATACCAGCACTTCATTAACACCATCTCAGTTTACCCTCCCCCAAACCACATTCCCCATTTTACAGCAGAGGAACCAACGTCACACACAGTTACGTAACAGGATCAGGAGCCAGATATGCCCATGACAATCTTATCTTCAACGGTTGAGATTTTTCTATTATACCACATCACTTATTAAGATTGTTGTTGTTAAGTGCTGTCAAGTCGGTTCCGACCCATAGTGACCCTGTACAGGGTTTCCAAGGCTATAAATCTTTACGGGAGCAGTGCAATGTACTTGATATAAATTTCTTGTCAATACTGGCTATATACTACTTTTACAGTAGTTTTAAAAGAACAAACAAACAAACAAAAACCTTACACACACACATGCAGGCTTGTCTAGCCACAGAGAAGGAACAAGAATCTAAATCCCCAAGGGGTCTGTCAGCTGTGTTAATCCTTTGAAGAACAGCTCTCCTGAACATATAAGTGACAATCCAGTTAAGGAAAAATGACAGTAGCTTTTGCTGCAATTTCCAACCAATCCAGGAAAATGAAGTTTTCAAAGAAGTCTTGTAATTGCCAATACATAAACAGTATCTTTTTAAACTCAGATTTCCTTCCCTTATTAATCAGGTTGGGTTTGAATAACTGAGTTGGCTTGCATGCGGCATTATCTTCGAGGAGCCGCCACTTTGGCTATCCACAGCCTCTTTCCTCAGCCCCCTCTGTTGCATCTCTGTCTGTTTATGTCTTCCTGGTTTTCAATTTTTTAATGATGCTTTAACGAGATGCCAGTTACACATGCAAATTGGAAAGAGGCGACATTGAGAGATTGTTACCTGGTGGTAAATTTATTAAAATCAAGGAAGTTCTAATAACTTCCTTGCATATGCATCCGCCTCCATGTCTGTAATATTAGTTTGGGTTTTTATTTGTTTTGTTTTTTTTTTAACCTTCTTATTAGAGTAAGTATGTTAGCAAAGTTTAAGATGAAGTCATGAGATAGAAATCAAATTGCTTCACGAGTGTTAGTCATGTTCCTCAAAATACATTATACAAGACTAAATTATGCTTTCCTACTTTTTTGGACCTTGTCCATCTTGGTCTTTTTGTTTCTTGTGGCACTTGAAACCACTTCCTTCAAATTACAATCATTTAGCATTTTGGTCACCATTAATTAAACAATACTATGGGGCTGTGGGTTAAAGCTTACCAGCTGCTCCTTGGAAACCCTATATGGGGTTGCTATGGGTTGGAACTGACTCAACAGCACTTAACAACAACAATTTAAGATCATGAAGTCATGGTGTGGCCCTGTAGGATAATCACTTAACTGCAAGGTCAGTTTGAATCCCAAGGATGGTGGTTCAAACCCGCTGATCACTCCTTGGAAACTCTATACAGGGTCACTATGAGTAGGAATAGACTTTATAGCACTTAACAGCAACAACGTAAGATCACATATCTGGAAAATGATAGAAACAGATTTTAAATTCAATCATTCAGTATCTAAGCTCTCTGCTAGATCCTGATTCTAAACCTTCTTTTGTCTTTTCTTTTGTCTTTGTTGATCTCATGCTCGTTGTTGAGTCCTTTGTTCATCCCATGCCCACCTCTTCCCATTCTCCTTTCCTCCAATTCTGCCCTCTGCCTTCTCTTATTTGCAACAATTTCATTTCTCACCTTGACTATTTTCATTTATTATCATAACCTCAACCATTATTGTATGTTAATGTATTCTACTTCTATCTTTCTCCTAAATTTTGAACTCTGCTTCCAACCACCTAGCAAGGATCTCTGCTGGCTTAGATATAAGCTTCTCACAAGCCCAAAGCTAAGTGCATCACCATTTCCCCAAATTGCCTCCTCATCCTGTGTTTGTCATCTAAATAAATGACACAAATCAGAAACCAACATTGTCCCACTCCTGAGGCTTCCTACCTTGACAAAGAAGCCCAGGAGTGTAACTCTCTTAGCCTGACTTCTTCCCTCACTTCTCCCCTGAATCATGAGGATTGTGGGTATCCCACTCTTCTTCGTTTTCCGTTCTCTTGAAAGTAAGCTACCACCAAGAGCAAGGTGCCCACCCATCACGACCAAAGAGCACTGCCTAATTCGAAGGGTCAGTATTGCTGTTGTTAGGTGCCATCAAATTGGTACCAACTCATAACGACATGTACAACAGAACAAAAAATTGCTTGATCCTGAGTAACCTCACAATTGTTGCAACACTTGAGCCCATTGATGCTACCACTTTGCCAATTCATCTCACTGGGGGTCTTACTCTTTTTCTCTGACCCTCCACCCTACCAAACATGATATCCTTTTCCAGCGACTGGTCCCTCCTGACAATATGTCTGAAGTATAAAGACAAAGTTTGGCCATCCTGGTCTCCAAGGAGCACTCTGGCTGCATTTCTTCCAACATAAATATGTTGGTTCTTTTGGCAGCCCACGGCACTTCCAATATTCTTCTCCAACACCATAATGCAAAAGCATCAATTCTTCTACGGTCTTCCTTATTCACTGTCCAATTTTCTCATTCATATGAGGTTATTGAAAATACCATGGCTTGGGTCAAGCACACCTTAGTCCTCAAGCTGACATCTTTGCTCTTCAACACTTTAAAAAGGCCTTGTGCAGCAGATTTGCCTAATGCAATACTTCATTTGATTTCTTGACTGCTGCTTCCGTGAGTGTTGATAGTTGATCCAAGAAGAATCAATGAAGTCCTTGACAACTTCAATCTTTTCTCCGTTGATAAGAATGTTGTTTATTGGTCCAGTGATGAGGATTTTTGTTATCTTTACATTGAGATGTAATCCATACTGAAGGCTGTGCTCTTTGATCTTCATCAGTAAGTATTTTAAGTTTTCTTCACTTTCAGCAAGCAAGGACCTATCATTTGCAAATCGCAGGTGGTTAATGAGACTTCCTCCAATCCTGATGCCACGTTTTTCTTCATAGAACCCAGCTTCTCAGATGTTCTGTTCTGTCAGTATTAGAAAGTACAGTTCCCTTAGCTAGAAGCCATGTTCTCCAGTATCAGCTTTACTAACAGTAAAAGTGATCTTTTTTATTTCTATACTGTATACTACTCATTTTATTTCCCAGTTGGTTCAAAATGTGTTCAGGAAGAGAGGTGCTCTTTTATAGAGCCTACTCAGACTCCAGAAGTTGACATTGGCTCCAGACAGTCCATTGAAAGTTGGGAATAATCCAGGCTCTTCAGATCTCACCTAGATTTTTGCAACAGCATTCTTCCAGCCTCCGTACCTCTCTCTCACCTCTCTCGCTCCTCAAGCTCACTCTCCATACTTCCTTCCAAAGCAGAGCTAAGGCTATCCTGGGTTGCTTTCTAAGGTGAAGCCCACCTTCTGGTGGTGAGTACAGACTCTGACCACTTCTCCTGCCCCACATCCCAAGTAAGCCTCTAAGCTCCCCTCGTTTATGCCACATCAGATTCTGATACAATCCAATAATTTACCATGCTGTCTCTTAGAGAAATAAATAAAAGTTTAGAGATGTTGAGTCATTGTTGTTGTTAAGTGCCGTCAAGTGGGTTCTGACCCAGAGGGATTTCCAAGGTTGAGTAACTTAGTCAAATTCAAGAAATCCTACTAAGACAAAACACAGTATGTAAATGATGTTTTCTGCAAGAGATTTTTAGACATTTGAAGGGGGAAAAAAGCGGGGGAACAAGTTGGGAATCAGACAATAAGAATGGAGTTATCTGTTTAAAATACTCATCTGTGAATTCACTGCAAGAAGCAAATCTGTCACTTCTAGAATCCAGGCCAATGCCGAGCACATATTAGGCACTCAATAAAACTTTGTTAAATAAATGTTTCATTGGAAGAAGTACTGAATGCAGAATCCTAAGTCTTTGAGTCATATCTCAGGTTTGCTGATTGTTGTTGTTGTTGTTGAGTGCCATTGAGTCGGGTCCGACCCATAGCGACCCTGTACAGGGTTTCCGAGGGTGTAAATCTTTACGGGAGTAGAAAGCCTCATTTTTCTCCCGCGGAGCGGCTGGTAGTTTCGAACCGCTGACCTTAAGGTTCGCAGTCCAATTCGTAACCACTACGCTAATCTTAAAGAAGTTACTTACTCTCTGGAAGACTCAGTTTCTCCATTTGTAGCAAGGAGATATTAACTACCCGACAAGGTCAAGGTGAAGATTGATTGAGACACAGTAAGAGGCAGCATTTTAGAAATTAATTTTTATACAATGTAAAGTTTAAGATTCCGCCTCCATCTCTGAGGTTGTCCAGACCACTCAGACTTGTCATTGAGGCATCAGATACAGAAATTTCCATCCAAGTTTAAATATCAGGACCCATGTTCCTAAAGAACATCTTTCACTTTAAAAAAAAAAAAAAAGTCTTCAATCCTTTCTAACTTGAATCATGGGGGAAGCATGGAGAGAATCAATTTTTATATGAAAATTGCCTCCAAAGTGCTGCAACTTTATTCTCAATCAGTAGTTTGTAATGATGCAACGCGGCTTCTGTTTGTGTGCTTGATTTGGTGCTCGTTTGTATACTGGCTGCATATATTTGATTTTTATGGAATTTTTTATGTTTGCAAACAGCATTGTTTAACCTGAAATATCTCTCAGCTTAAATGCCAGTCGTTAAATACACAAAATGGCCAATCAATTTTTCCCCCTGCATACGGTCAATGCATCCTTTTGTGTGAATGCTGAGAGCAGTCACAGAGAAACAAAAGGATCAAAGAGGGTGTGGGAATTGTCTCAAAGATTGTATTCAATCTAGGCCCCTCATTTTATAACATCTCAGATGAGGAACTGAGACCCAAAGAGAGAAAAGGAGTTAGAGACAGAGTCTAGATGAGAACCTAGACCTCCTGCTTCCCCCTCTGCACCCATCTACAATGGCCCCTGGTCTCCCTAGAGATCGGGAACTGCCTGAATCTGATGTGTATCAGAAAGACCTCAGTACTTATTGTCAACACAGAAGTGGAAACAAGGAGACCTGAAGCAGGAGGCCACCATGCCCATGGGACCAGGTGGATCCACAAAGCAGCTTCTTTGTTTTCTTTTGAGAGAAGCTTTAGGCAAATGCTCTTCCTATAGTTGAGTATAAGAAAGGGACCTCATCCAAGAGAGAAACAGAAAGTCAGTCTTTTCTTTATCTGTGGGTTCTGATTATTTTTACCTTTGCTTCCCACTTTTTTAGGCAAAACCCAGCTCTTGAATATGGACAAGTGGCTTCATTCACATCTCTGAGCCCTAGGCTCCCTACCTCCTACAGAAGATATTTGGGAGAATTCAATGAGATCATGCATGTGAAATACCTCACTTGGTAATGCCCAGCCCACAACAGGATCTCAATAAACATTAGCCATCTTTTCTGACTGACTCCTCCCAATCTTTAGTTTGGAAAAGAAAATACTTCCTATGTTGTAAAAAAACTATGCCTGAAAGGAGATAGATGGCAGGGCGAGGACAATAGTGTCCAACAAGCAGTGCACCGGAGATGGGCCACCACACCCATAACATCCCGCAACTGCTCTCCTCATTCCTTCATTGCATTAAAAAATTTAATTCCATTTATTGGTCAACTTCTCCCATGAGAACACATCCTTAATTTAATCATGTAAATCAATGGGAAAATCTAATTCACTTTAGAGAAATTTGCTTCGAGGCTGGCCTTATGGGAATGAATTTATTCCTTAAAGTGTATCTGTAGCAAGTGACATGTGTCTTTATCACAGCTACAAAGGGATATAAATTAATCTCTAGCCCATTTTAGGAAATAGAGAGTTGATTAAATAAGCTATGGCTTTTGTGATTCAAATGGTGTGTCATGTTTAAACATCTCAGACACTGATTTTAATGCTAACTCTTAGCTTTCTAAAATTATTAATTCAATTTGCTTACTTAATATTCAATTTGCCTAATTATCACTGTATTAGTTCCAAATATATAATTTATTATTATTCCTCTTTTGAGTGTTCTAATGCTTGTTTTAATATTTGTCTGACTTTGGTTTGTGGTGTGCACCCTAACTTACAGCCCATAGTGGGCAACACTCTTGATGCTGTATCCTTTTCTGCCCAGGTGTAACCCCACCTGCCCAGCCTATGGATTTAGGCTTATAAGAATGGATGTGAAAGGATCTAGTAACCTGTACACTGGTCTTATACCCAACAGTGATAAACAGACAAATACATTATTAACTCCATCCATTCTAATGAAGCCCCTTTGTGTACCAGGCACTCCAGAATGGAGAAATGGTGAGCACTAATCTTCATCCTAAACTTTAAGGAGCTCATCATCTACTGCAGCAGACAGGCTAGAAAACAGAAACTTATAATCCAGTACAAAATATGCTCTGACAGTGCAAGCCGAGAGGAGTCTTTGACCCATGCTTGAAATAAAGAAAGTTTCCTTGGAGGAGGGGAGCTCTAAAGGTCAAGAACAAGCCAGAAGAAGAGGGTGTCTTCATTCACTAACTAAATGCAACCTATCTGATTACATACTGCATCCTTTGAACAGTGTGATAAAAGGAAAGCAAAACAGATACTTCCCTTGCTGTGTCAATCTGGAGTCCTTTCAGGAAAACAAGTATGGCAAGAATAAATGGTTTTATGTGGGAATTAGGGCTGACATTCATGTGAGAAGAGGAGATGGAGTGAAGGATTAGAAGGCA
Source organism: Chrysochloris asiatica (assembly GCF_000296735.1). Taxonomy (NCBI): domain Eukaryota; kingdom Metazoa; phylum Chordata; class Mammalia; order Afrosoricida; family Chrysochloridae; genus Chrysochloris; species Chrysochloris asiatica. Next base: position 3,612,162 of record NW_006408599.1, on the reverse strand, counting down.
AGAGCTGGAGGATACTCTGCTCCTCCCCGTTTGACAGGCAGCCGCAGCTTCTCTTGCAGTACCAGCCACATCACTGAGACAAGATGGTGAAGGTCGGAGTCAACGGATTTGGCCATATTGGGCACCTGATCACCAGGGCTGCTGGTAACTCTGGCAAAGTAGAGGTTGTTGCCATCAACAACCCCTTCATTGACCTCAACTACATGGTATATATGTTCCAGTATGATTACACCCATGGCAAGTTCAATGGCACTGTCAAGGCTGAGAACGGGAAACTTATCATCAATGGGAAGCCCATCACTATCTTCCAGGAGCGAGATCCCGCCAACATCAAGTGGGGTGGTGCTGGTGCTGAATATGTTATAGAGTCCACCAGTGTCTTCACAACCTTGGAAAAGGCTGGGGCTCACTTGAAGGGTGGTGCCAAAAGGGTAATCATCTCTGCCCCTTCTGCTGATGCCTCCATGTCTGTGATGGGTACGAACCATGAGAAGTATGACAACTCCCTCAAGATTGTCAGCAATGCCTCCTGCACCACCAACTGTTTGGCCCCCCTGGCCAAGGTCATCCATGACAATTTTGGCATCATGGAGGGACTCAGAACCATAGTTCATGCCATCACTGCCACCCAGAAGACTGTGGATAGCCCCTCTGGGAAACTGTGGCATGAAGGCCATGGGGCTGCCCAGAACATCATCCCTGCATCTACTGGTGCTGCCAAGGCTGTGGGCAAGGTCATCCTTGAACTGAATGGGAAACTCACTGGCATGGCCTTCAGTGTCCCCACTCCTAACGTGTCTGTTGTGGACCTGACCTGCCACCTGGAGAAAGCGGCCAAATATGATGATATCAAGAAGGTGGTGAAGCAGGCATCAGATGGACCCCTAAAAGGCATCCTGGGTTACACTGAAGACCAGGTCATCTTCTGTGACTTTAACAGTGACACCCACTTTTCCACCTTTGATGCTGGGGCTGGCATTGCCCTCAGTGACCACTTTTTCAAGCTCATTTCCTGGTATGATAATGAATTCAGCTATAGCAACAGGGTGGTGGATATTATGGTCCACATGGCCTCCAAAGAATAAGAACCTCCTGGACCAGCAGCCCAGCAACAGCACTAGAGGAAGAGAGAGGCCCTCAGCTGCTGGGAGTCCTTACCCCAACTCTAATCCCCCTACACACTGAGAAGCTCCCATCCTCAGTTTCCATCCAGACCCCCTGGAGAAGGGGTGGGGATTAGAGAGCCCAGTCTTGTCATG
>NW_006408599.1:3583842-3608368 GCF_000296735.1 Chrysochloris asiatica | reverse complement strand
TGAATGCAACACCATTCCTTTTCAATTTGTCATTCCCTGCATAGTAAACCATGTGGTTGTCAGATTCAAAATGGCCAATACCAGTCCATTTCAGCTCACTTGTCATGTACCATCAATAAAGTACACTATCCAGCCAAAAAAAAAAAGAGCTGGAGGATAAGAAGGATCCTAAGATTTCAGATGCAAATGCTGGAGCAGCTGGAGAAGTCAGGACCGAGAAGTTGCCAAAATGGATGACATCAAGTTGCCAAATGGATGACAAAGTGGGAAGTCAAGGAGAGGTGTGTGAAACTGTTGCCTATGGCCACCAGGATCTCCTGAAGATAATGGTTTATGCTTGATTTTTGTCAGTTTGTCTCATTGGTAAACTTCCAAAACCCTACAGAGAAAAGGATTCTGGGAAACAACACTCCCATCTATGAACAAGAACGATGGTAGAGTCTAGTTGACAACAAGTGATGCTGTTAGTAAGTTCCCAGATTAAGGGAGCCACCACCATTACCACCAATTGCTGTGAAGGCAATTTTGACTCTCGGAGAACCTGTTTGTGCTCCATAGGGTTTTCTAAGGCCAATCGTTCAGAAGCAGCGCACTAGGTTTTTCTTCCAAGATACCACTGGATAGACTCAAACTGTCAACCTTTCTGTTAGTAGCTAAGGATCTTAACTGTTTGCATCACTCAGACACTCCAGTCTAAGAGAGAGGCAGATATTAAGCACATCTCATAGCACTATGCACTCAAACTCTGAAGAGTGTTGTGTGAACCTCTACTGGGAGGCCACTCTGGGGTAACTGGGAAGGCTTCTTTTGGGAATCCACTATTCTAATTCTAATCCTCCACTCCACCAGCTGAGGTCTGATGAGAGAGGAGGTGATGTCAACAGGCTTCGACCTTTCTGCCCCCATTCTACCACAGGCCTTCTTCTTTCTACCATGTCCAAAGAAAGATCTATTCCAGTCTCTCCATCAGCCTAACCAACCAAACCAAACCAGTTCTGTCAATTCTGACCCACGGTGACCCCATATATTGCAAAGTAGGACTGTGTTCCATAGGGTTTTCATGGTTATATTCTTTACAGAAGCAGATCACCAGACCTTTCTTCAGAGGCACTTCTGGGTAGGTTTGGACCATTCACGTTTTGGTTAGTAATAAGCATGTCATTATATGTACCACCCAGGGACTCCTTCACCAGCCCAAAGACAGCTTTATTACTCTGGGGACAAATGGTTAACCCAGCATAAAGAAATACCCTGACATTAGGAGTCATAAATAAATTTCTGAGCCAAGTCTTGGGGCTGGGTTTCACCTGTGAAGACTTCATCTTCAGGGGCACATCTGAACTGAAGAGCAGTTTGAGGCTCTGAGCTGACCTGGCCCCAAGGCCCATCCCCTTCCAATGCAGAAGCAAATGGATGAAAAATAGTATCATTAAACTCCTTGATGTTCTCCTGTCTAATTGAACCTGTGAAATTTCCTAAGGTTCTTCAGCCTCCAAAAGTTCAATTTTCCATGTAATGCATGGTGACGTGTCAATAAATCATGCTGTAAAATAAATGCGTGGATTCTTTTGTGCAGGAGCGAGTGAGGAATAAACCTTTCGTAATTGATAAATAATGTCATTGGAATCAATAGCTGGCAGAGGAGTTGGAGAAGTAAGCTTGAATCATGTATGAGTGCTCCGGGGTGATCAATGCCTTAGAAACAGCCAAGAGCTCAGGAGCCAAGTGTATAAATTACTGCCTTAATATTACAGCAGGGCCCAGAGTTTAAAAGGCGGGTGTATAGCTGAACACTAGTGAGACGGGAAGATGGGTCTGGAGGTGTGGGTGGGGTGAGTGCCCTGCTGGGTTCCCTTTGGAGCGCTATGAGTACCTGGAGATGCGTGGCAATGGAGGTGAGGAGCAGATTGTACAGTGTGGGGTTTGGGAAGAAAACAGCACAATTCTGCTACAGCCAGTCCTGCCTGGCAGCCAATGTTGGCGGCAAGAGGAGCAATCAGCTACAGAAGCCACAGATGCTTAGAAAAATGGTCTAGCTACCCTCCGAGGTCTCAAAGCTGAGGGCTGGCGCTGACATGCAAGATGAAGAACAAGCCTGGGATTCATTGAATTCGACTCTGAGTAGCAGCTGCAGACCTGTTGGACAAAAGGGAGGTGGTGCAGTGCCATGGTCAGGGACACAAAATCAGGAGTCAGATTCTTCAGCCCTGCTACCAGCTGTGTGCCTCTATGCAAGTTACTTAACCTCCCTGTGCTTCATTTATCTCCATTGCAAGACAGGGGAGAATGTGTCAACCTCACTGATTGTGAGACTGAAATGAAATCATGTAAATATCTCAACTCAGTGCCTGTCCCCACTAAACACTAATCAAGTTGAAGCTGTAATGCATTACTGATTCTATATTGTTTCAGGCATTAGACTGAGTACATTCCTTGTATTATCTCAATTAACTCTCGTTGCAGCCTGTGAAATAGTTACTATCATTATCACCATTAAGGGGTACTGAATTTCTGTTTGAGGGAGATGAAAATGTTTCAGAAACAAAAAGTTTTGGGAAAAGTTTTGGTAATGGTTGTACAATATTGTTTGAATGTGGTGAATATTAGTGGATTGTACATTCGAACCACCACACTTCAGTCAGTTTGTCATACGGTGGTGGATTGCAGGTTTCTGAGATTTTGGAAGCTGTGCCTTTAGTATTTTAAATACCAGCAGAGTCACCCACTGTGGACAGGTTTCAGATGAGCTTCCAGACTGAGAGACTATTATAATGAGTGCAAAGATCTGGAGTTATAAAACCAAAACAAAAGAACAAGCTAAGCATTTCTCAAGCTAAGAAAACTTATTCAAGCCTCAACTTGCAATATTGAAGGACTCAATGGGCAAAATTTTGAATGATGCACAAAGCATCAAAAGAAGATGGAAGGTGTACACAAAGTCACTCTACCATCAAGGAGTGGTGGATGTTAAGTCATTTTAAGAGGTAGCATACAATCAAGAGCCAATGATACTGAAGGAAGAAGTCCAAGTTGCACTCACTGAAGGCATTGACAAAGAACAGGGCACTGGTAATTCATGGACTACAAATTGAAATCTTTCAACAAGCTGATGTAGCACTGGAAGTACCCACTCATCCATGCCAAAACATTTGGAAGACAGGTACCTGGCCAACTGATTGGAAGAGACCCTTATTTGTGCCCATTCCAAAAAGAGATAGCCCAACAGAATGTGGAAGTCATCTGACAATATCATTAATATCACATGCAAGTAAAATTTTGGTAAAGATAATTCAAAAACGGTTTCAGCGGTGCATTGACAGGAAGCTTCCAGAGGCTCAGGCTAGAATCAGAAGAGGACATGGAACAAGGGATATCATTGCTGGTGTCAGATGGATCTTGGCTGAAAGAAGAGAATACCAGAAAGAATACCTGTGCTTTATTGACTATGCAAAGGTTTTCTATTGTGTGGATCATGACAAGCTATGGACAACATTGTGAAGGATGAGTATTCCAGAACACTTAGTTGTGCTGATGAGGAACCTGTATATAGACCAAGAGACAGTTCTGATAGAACAAGCGAACACTAAATGGTTTAAAATTAGGAAAGAGTTGTGGTTTTTCATCATACTTATTCAATCTGTATGCTGAGCAAATAAATTGAGAAGCTGGATTATATGAAAAAGAACATGGCATCAGGACTGGAGGAAGACTTATTAACAACCGGCAATATGCAGATGATACTAACTTGCTTGCTTTAAGCCAAGAGGACTTAAACTATTTACTGCAAAGACAACAGCCTTCAGTAGGTTGCACCTCAATGAAAAGAAATAAAAAATCCTCACCACTGGGCCAATAAATAACGTCAAGATAAATGAAGAAAAGACTAAAGTTATCAAAGCCTTCATTTTGCTCTGATCAACCATCAATACTCAGGGAAGCCTCAATCAAGAAATTAAACGACATATTGCTTTAGGGAAATCTGCTGCACAAGACCTTTTTAAAGTGTTCAAAGCAAAGATGTACCTGACCCAAGCCACGGTATTTTCAATAACCTCATATGTATGTGAAAGTTGAACAATGAATAAAGAAGGCTGAAGAAGAATTGGTGCATTCGAGTTATGGTGTTGGATGAAAATATTAAAAGTACCAGGGACTGTCAAAAGAACAAACAAATCTGGAAGAAATAAAATGATAAGTCTCCTTAGAAGCCAGGATGGCCAGACTTCAACTCTCATATTTTGAACATATTATTAGGAGGGATCAGTCCATGGAAAAGGACGTCATGCTTGGTAAAGTGGAGGGTCAGCAAAAAAAAACGAAGACCTCCAACGGGATGGACTGGCACAGTGGCAGCAGCAATGGGTTCAAGTATAACAACAATTGTGAGACTGGTTCTATACTTGCAGGACAGTGTTCCATTCTGTTGTGCATAAAGTCACTATGAGTTGGTACCAACTTAAGGGCACCTAACAGCAACACTATATAAGGAGATCTGGTAGCGTAGTGGTTACGAATTGGGCTGTGAACTGCAAGGTCAGCAGTTCGAAACTACTAGCTGGTCTGTGGGAGAAAGATGAGGCTTTCTGCTCCCGTAAAGATTTACAGCCTCGGAAACCCTGTACAGGGTCGCTATGAGTGGGAACCGACTCCACAGCACATAACAACAACAACAACAGCAACACTATGTAGGATCGGTATGGATTGGAAACGACTCAACGGCACTTAACAACAGCAACAACAGTTTATTTAAGAGGCAGTTCCAGGAAGTACCAGTAGGGGATATAAGTGATACAGGGAAAGAAAATGGGAAGAGGACCCAGTGATGAGGGGTGACCTTTGTGAGCCCCCTGACAGTATAAGAACATGCCCCAAAGTGGCTCAACTTGAGAGATGAGAAAGCAGGAGTATTTACACACCAACTCTCATCTAACAGTGGTTGACTCCCCAGCACCGCTGGCCTTCATAATGCAGCCTACAAGACACCTCAGTGAACATGTTCCAACAGCCAATAGAAGGATCAGGTAGAGGAAACCATCAGCTAGAGCATCTCAAGTGATTATAGTGATTACAGTGAAAGACTGTCACATATGGCAACAGAGCCACAGTGGTAGAGCATCTGCTCCACCTTGTCTGCCCTGCTAATCTGCAAAACCCCTGGAGTCTTCCCAGTGCCTGCCCTGGGTCTCTTTGTGAAACAAAGTGAATGAGTGAATGAATGAGAAGCAGTAACCTGGGCCAGAGTTGTTGCATGTTTGGTGAAGGACAGATCTGAAACTTCTATTTTAAAAGTTTAGGAACAGCAGACTATACCAGAAGTTCTTGAGATGAGAGTGGTGTTTTCTGGACCATCTCTAGTATAGCATCTTCTAGCTGAGGGACCAGGCAGGTTTAGGGACGCACACCTAGAGCATGTGAGAAGCTACTAAATGAGATCTCTTCTTTATTTCCTAGAAGACTGTTTTTGAAAGGGTTTATCTGCTCTGGGCAACTCCAGAGGGTAGAGGATGCTTCTTTGTCTTTGTACCCCCACCCTTTAACACAGAGACTGAAACATTCTAGGCATAAACATCTGAGGAATGGAATTGGAATCCTAGAAGGTAGAGGTAAATAGATTTTTGTTAAACCATAAAAAGGCTTTTCAAGTCCTTATATGACAAAATGGACTTGTACATTTGTCCATTCCTTTCGCAAACATTTGCTTAGTACACTACATGCCACGTTAAGCTAGATGATGTGGCCATAAAGATGAAAAGGATGAAGTTCTTGACCTTGAGGTCAAGTGGAAAGTCAGATACTTCTAACAGCAATTAGAGTGCAACATCATATGTTCTCTAATAGCAGTGTGTATAGGATTCCAGAGGAGGACTGGATGGTCAAATTGCTTTGGAACTAGTCAAGAAAATGTTCACACACTAACATGTACACTCATTGACTTAATACTCATTCATTTAATTGATAAATAATCATTTGTCATAATTCATTCTATAAATGCCAGGTTCTGAGCACAATGGACATTCTGCCTCTCTCACGGAGCACCCTATTTCTTGAGAATTCATCAAGAAAGCTTTTACTTTCTTAGTCTTTAAACTCGTCCACAATCATCACTGCTCTTACTCTGGGTCAGTGGCAAGAACTACGCCCAGCATCCCACCCATCACATATGACAACTAATCAACTCCTGCTCATCCTTCAAATCTTAGTTCAGGCTTCACCAGCTCCAAGAAGTCTTCCTGGACCCTGTTGACTGGAGTAACCGCCCTCTTTTGAGTACTCAATCTCAGCAGACATCACTCTATCATTCACATGTCTGCCTCCTGCCTCCTGTTTAGTTAAGATGATCCGTTAACAAAATGACAATGGCTTAGAAGCTAAGCTAGAAGCTTATGTTTCTTGCACATAAACCAAGCCCAGAGGTGAGCTGTTCCAGATAACCCAGGTTCCTGGAAGGTCAATACTCTGCCTTTCCGAGAGTGCACTCATTGTCTTCATAGTCTGCAACAAACACTGGTTAGGCCCTCACCAAATTCTGTCTGTTGTGTTCCTAAGAACTTGCTAAACAAATTTTCCCAGTCTCCCTCACAAGTAGGTATAGGCAACTGGGCAGAGTAACATGGACAGAAGTGCCCCTGCCAGGCCTGTTGTGTTAAGTGCTGTCAAGTCAATTCTGACTCATAATGATTCTATATAGGGTTTCTGAGGAGCAGGTGGTAAGTTTGAACCACCAACCGTACCATTCAAACCAACCTTGCGGTCCAGTGCTTATCCTATAGCACCATTCCCCCACAATGTACTCTATCCTCTCTCTCCCTCTTCCAGATAAGCCAAGAGAATTTGTGGACCCAAAAGAAAGCAGAGACACATGAAGGAAGGAGCCTGTGTCCCTATCACCATCTGTGATGGACAGTCACATGAACTTAACTTGGTGTGTTAAACTATTTATAGCAGCGGCAGACTGAGATGGACATGCAGCTTTCCTTCCTAGATCCCGCCTCAAAGAAAAGTTGGCTGCCCTAACTATTACGAGTTCCGTTGACACACAGGCTTTTGGGGATTGCCTTGACCTAAGGTCATAGCTTCCTGGGCAGCCCACATCCAGTGACTGGTGGAAGCAGGCCTATAGAAGTCTAGTCTTGGTAATGTAGTTCAATTCTGAAGGACATTTTAGCTCCAGTTCCCTCCTGGGGTCAGCCAAGGCTGCCATTGAGCTTGCCTCAAACTGGAACCTCCCTCTACCCAGTCCTACTTCCTCTCCCTCCCTTCACAGATGTGGATCTTGACAGCACTCCCTAATCAACTTGTACCTTCTATCGGGTCTCAATGCCTGCCTCTAAGGGAATCCAACTGTGACAGCTATCCTCAGAGCTGCTGAAGCACCAACAATCACATCTACATTCCATATAGCTGGACAGGTGAAAGGGACACAGTGATGTCACCTTCTTAAGAGAACTTTCCAGAAGTTACATAAGCCAAATGCTTAACCACATGAACATTTAAAACTACGAAGGAACATAGAAAATGCATACTCTGACTTCCCTTGTGCCTTACTGAAAAAAATCATGTTCCCCACTAAAAGCAGAAAGGGAAAATAGTTGCAGAGAGACAACTGACAATCTCTGCCATTCCTTCAATGAGGAGTAAACAGACCTTGTATTTGTCAAGTATGTACTCTGTGTTCAGGCGTTGTGATGAGTAGTTAACAAGGTTTATGGCATAAAACCTTTACAACATCTCTATGAGATAAGGGCTGTTATTATTCCCATTTTATAGATAGGGAAACTGAACTTGAAGAGCCCAGGGTCAGGCAGCAAATCAATGTCAGAATTTGGGTTTGACCCTGGATATATTTGACTTGGAGTCCTGGTGTGGTGCTGTGGGTTAATGCGCTGGACTGCAAAGTCAATTTGAACTTCCAGGTCAGCAGTTCAGTCTTGCTAGCTGCTCCTCGGAAACCCTATACAGGGTGGCTATGGGTCGGAACCGACTCGACGACACTTAACAACAACAGTATATTTGACTTGGAGTTTTGGTGTGGTGCTGTAGGATAAGCATTGGATTGCTAGCCACAGTGCTGGTGATTCAAGTCCAACAGCTACTTCTCGGTCACTATGAGTTGTAAACAACTTAACAGCACTCAACAACAACAGATTTCACTTTGAATTCTACACCCCTAACCATTGAGTGGAGTCCTGGTGTGGTGCTGTGGAATAATGCACTGGACCACAAGATCCGTCTGAACTGCAAGATGGTGGTGGGTGGTCAGTTCCGACTCATAGAAACCCTGTACAGGGTTTCCGAGGCCGTAAATCTTTATGGAAGCAGAAAGCCTCATCTTTCTCTTGTGGAACAGCTGGTGGTTTCAAACAGCTGACCTTGCGGCTCGCAGCCCAATTCGTAACCACTACACTACCAGAACTGCAAGACAAGCAGTTCAAATTCACCAGCCACTCCTTGGAAACCCTGTATAAGGGGTTGCTATGAGTCAGAATTGGCTCGATGGCAATTAACAACAACCATTGAGTGGAGTCCTGGTGTGGCTCCGTATGCTAAATACTGTACTGCTAAATACTATACTGCTAAACCACAACGTTGGTGGTTCAAACCCACCAGCTTCTGCTTAGAACCCTTATACAGGGTTGCTATGAATCAGAATTGATTGGACTTTGACAGCACTTAACAACAACAACCATTGAATATACCTCCTCCTTTACTGAATAGTGAACTCCTTAAGAGTAGGAAGCCTGTCTTAGTCATCCTTATATTCACAGCTTTCAGAAGAGTCCTTGGCCCCTAGTAGTAGTTGAGGAGGAGGGGAAAAATAATGGAGTCTTGAGTGGCACTTGCCTGCAGCAACCAGATAACTGAAGAGTCCTCAACCATTGTTGTTGTTGTTATTTCGGTTTGGACTCATAGCAACCTTGTATATGGTTTCCGAGGAGTGGCTGGTGAGTTTGAACCACCGACCCTGGGGTTCAAACCAACATTTAAGTCGAGTGTTTATCCTATGTCAACACACCATTAGCTGAGATAAATAAGTGAGAAAGAAGAGGCAGAGAGTGTATAGGTTTCCACTGATACTGGTTGAGTATAGGTGCCGGTGGAACACGCATGGGAAGCTATCCAGTTGGTAGCTGGATCTATGCATCAGAAGCTTAAAGGATGGTCTAGGCTAGTGGTGCTGTGGGCTAATACATCAGACTGCAAAGTCATTTGAACTGCAAGGTCAGTTGTTCAAGTTCACCAGCTGCTCCTTGGAAACACTATACAGGATCGCTATGGGTCAAAATCGACTCAACGGCACTTAATAACAACAAGGCTAGGCTAGGGTTGCTGGCAGGCACCTTCTGTGTGTGGGCAGGAGTCCAGCCATGAAAGTGGCAGAACTCAACAGAGACAGTGTGTGGAATGCTCACAGTTATATCCATAAACCCAAGTAGAGTTTCCAATTAACACCCTCACTCCCCATTCTCTTTCTTTTGCATTCCCTCTCCTGAGTTAATTTCCCTGTTTGCTCCTTTTGCCCATTTCCAGGGATGATTGGTTTTCTGGGCAAAGAGCCCATTTTTGTATGTGTAATCCCAAACACTTACCGAGCTATGGCTGATATATAAATATATGATACACACACACCAGCATTGTACATGCAACTGTGGTCATAAAGTGGATGCACGTTTGTGCAGAAGCAATCATGGGGGCCCTAGTACTACCTGGATGTTGTCATAAACACACCAATAAGAGGGAGCAGAAGTGTGTTTGACTGGGAGAATGATTCTTGTTACCTTTTCATTATTCTTAATAAAAGGAGATGGTGCCGAAAAAATGTGTTTCCTGGGTTATTTTCCCCAAGAGATCTTTTATAAAACACAGAATACATAACCGACCGTGTTGCAGGCAAATGCCTCATTAAGGGACTATAGTTAGAAAGGAATAGTAACCAAAATGAACAGTTATTTTCTTGATTTTATTTTATTTTTTTTATCTTCTGTAAAATGAAGAAATTGGATGCGATATGGATTTAGTAACAGCCCTGAAATAATATTATGGGAGCATGACATTTGTACCCTGAGGTAGAAGTGTCTTTAATGGCTGGCCTATAAAAAAGGAAGCAACATAGGAAGCATCTTACAGCACCAGGAAAAGGTTGGTCTTCTTACCTCTCCGTGGCTTGATCAGAGCCCCTGGGTGGTGCAAATGGTTAGTCAGCACACTCGGCTTCTGACGGAAAGGCTGATGGTCCTGAATCCACCCACAATTGCCTTGAAATAAAGCCCTGGAGATGTTCTTCCAAAGAAATCAGTCATTGTAAATCCTAGGGAGTACAATTCTACTGACACAGTGCATTCCACCATGAGTCAGAATTTACTTGACGTCTATTTGGTTTCTGTCTCATCTGGTTGTGTTTAGACTTCTATGCCTTACTGCTTTTCTCTGTGTGTTTATGTGTGTGTGTGTATATAGTTGTTGTAAAGTGCCATCAAGTCAGTTCTGACCCATAGCAAACCTGTATAGGGTTTCTGAGGAAGTGGCTTGTGAGTTTGAACCACCAACCTTGTAGATCAAACTGACCTTGTGGTCCAGCACATAATCCCACAGAGCCGCACCAGGTCACTATATATATATGAATCCAAACCAACTCAAAGGTACTTAGCAACAACAACAAATATATATGTTTCTTCTAGATGATCTCAAGTTCTCCCAAATATGTGCAATTCCACATCTCTGACTTCCTCTCCAGTGCTGGAGACTATTGGTTCCAAGTGTTTTTTCCTGTGTGCCTACTTGAATGCCCTGAACCAAACTCATCCTCTGCCCCATAGTCTTGGCTCCTCCAGGGTTCCCATTCTGGTGGAACAGACCCAACCAAAAGCCACACAACAGAAAAAAAACACAACAGAAATCATATTGAACTTCAGAGGAGGGGAAAAAAAAAAAAAATATATATATATATATAACACATTGTCCTAAAAATTCAATGTCCTAGATCTATCAAGTGTCTCCCCTTTATTATTAACTACTCCACTGCCATCACCCTTGTCCAGACCCCATCATATCTCTCTAGGCTCACTGCCTCAGTCTTCTCCCTGGTCCTCTGCTCCAAGGCAGTCTCCATAGAGCCCTTTGAATGATCTTTCCAGAACTCTGTTACAGACTTTTCAGTGACTCCAAGTTGTCCTCTGGATGACGTTCCAGCCGTTTGGCTCTGTGAGATAAGTGAAGTTCTCCCTTTTGACCCTCCTCCAGTCATTAAACCCATCACCAGTTCTCCAAATGTTCTGCCTTTGTGGATATGGTTCTTCTTTTTCAGATGTCCAATGCCAACTCCTTTTCTCTGTTGGCTTTGACTAGCTCTTGTTTATTCTTCAGTAGGAGGCTGAGGCATCACCTCCTGCAGGAAGCCTTCCAGGGTTTTTTATGCCCCCATGACCCTCCATTATGACAATACAAGGTGCAAGGTGACTTTCTTGATGCTCTTTTCTTTTCCTATTAGATTCTGAGTCACTTGAGAGCAGTAATTCGGCTTGTTTTTGATTTTGGTTTTCTAGTTTTTGCTTCCTTATCCCCAGCAAATAACATAGCATCTCCTGCAGACAAGGAGTCCAGGTGTTGAATGACTGGAATTAGTTCATCCGCTTCTAGAACCAGTGACTGCCTCCAAAGACAAAGAAAATGATCCAATTTCTGTGTCTTCAAGGAATTCCAAAGCAATGAGAAGGTGTGGCTTACTGAGAGGTTGTTATTGTCGTGTGGTGTCGGGTCAGTTCCAACTCATAGCAATCCTGAATAGGATTTCCAAGAGCAACTGGTGGGTTTGAACTTCCAACCTTGCAGTTACCACTCCAATGCTTAGTCTACAGAGCCATGCCAGGGCTCTTTATTTAGAAGAAAAAGATAAATGTAATGACCCTCTGAATTCTTTTCCAGATCACAATTTTGGGTCTCTGTGTTCCACAGAGAACAAAAAAGTGATACACTTTTTCCCAGCCACAGCAGAGAAAGATCGTTAAAAAAGTTTCAGGTGTTTGGTATTAAAGCAAGAACATAGCCTTTGAAGTCACACAAACCTGCATTCAAATCCTGCTGCTGCTATTAGAGTCTCACCTGGAAGGTGATTGTGAAGACTAAATATGATGATTAAAAGCACAGGGATTGGTACAGAGTAAATAATAATAAGGAGGAAGTCATGGATTTGAATGAAAAGATTAAAATGTATGGGATTATACTGAATCAGAGAACGGTATGGCTCGTGTAAGAAAGTAGTTTGGTGTTATTATTGCCATTTTACAGATGAGGAAACTGAGTCTCAGAGAAGTGACGATATCTGTGCAAGATTACAGAGCAAGAATTCAAAATCAAATCAGTTGGGGGCGGGTGTCTTTGCACTTAACCACACATAGGGGCCAGGTTGTCTCTGTATTGTGATCTGGCTGGAGAGGAAGGTTCTGGGTAAAGGTCATTTGGCAATCAAGAAATTAGCAGGAAGTGAAAAATGGTTAAATTGGCCACTTCCTTTAGTATAAATGACACCCTCCCTTCCTTTTACCATTTTCCTGCTCTCTTACCCTCATGCATTGCTTGTTGATGTTTGTTGTTAGATGCAGTTTAGTCAGGTATGACTCACGGAGTCCCTACAATCAACAAAAGGAAACACGGCCTAGTTCTGTTCCTCCTCACAATTGTTGTCATGTTTGAGCCCATTGTTGCTGCCACTGTGTCAATCCATCTTGTTGGAGGTCTTCCTCTTGTTCACTGACCCTCCACTTTATCAAGCATGTGATCCTTCTTCAGGGACTCCTGACAACATGTACAAGTATGAGAGAGGAATTCTCGCCATCCTTGCTTCTAAAGAGCATCTGACTGTACTTTTTCCAAGACAGGTTTGTTTGTTCTTCTGGTAGTCCAAGGCACTTTCAGCACCATAGTTTAAATGCATCAATTTTCCCATTGTCTTCCCAACTTTCACATGCATATGAGGTGGTTGAAAATACCATGGATTGGGTCAAGGACATCTTAGTCCTCAAATTGACATCTTTGTTCTTTAACACTTTAAGAGCTCTTTTGCAACAGATTCTCCTAATGCAATGATCATTTGATTTCTTGACCACTACTTCCACTTCTTGACTGCTGCTTCCATGAGCGTTGGTTGTAGATCCAAGCAAAATGAAGTTTTTGACAACTTCAGTCTTTAATCTGTTTATCAGGATGTTGTTTATTGGTCCAGTTGTGAGGAGTTTTTTTCTGTACATTGAGATGCAATCCATACTGAAAGTTGTAGTCTTGGATTTTCCTCAGTAAGTTTTTAGAGTCCTCTTCCCTTGGAACTAGCAAGGGTGATTGAGCTGCATATTGCGAGTTGTTAATGAGTTTTCCTCCAATCCTGTTCATCCTTCCAACCCTGAAGAAGCCACATGCTTCATATAATCTAGTTTCTCAGATTACTTGCTCAGCATACAGACTGAACAAGTATGGTGAACAACTACAACCCTGCTTAGAAATTACTAGCTGAGTCTGTCTAAATGGATGGTTTTGAAATGTTCCTGTGAGCCATAAAATTCCTGGAGGTGTCCTGGGGGACTTCAAAGGGAGAAACAAGGAAGCTAAATGGGCTAGATGCCCACTCCAAACAGAGCCACACTGTTTTATCTGTTTTATGCATTGTCTTAGGTTCAAGATTTCCTATAATAAAAGCTTTCTAATGTTTAAAAAAATATTAAATTTCACACATTGCAACAGTCTCATTTGATAGATGGGGAAACTGAGACTCAGAGCCCAAAGTGGCTGGTTCAAGGCTCTGCAGCCTATTGGAAATGAATTGGGACCTGTCCCAGATTTCCCCCAGCTTGGCTTTAACAATATCCATCTTCCCATCCACCCATCCCAGTTGTCCAACATGAAGCAGATTTAATAACCACAAACAGGAGGCATTTATCTCTGAAATAACTGTAGTGGTACAGAATAGGAAAATCGATGCATTCATTAGCACGCGCAGGGAGTATGAGGCAGGATGTGGCTGGGCACCGGTTTCAGGCATTTGCAGCACAGGGGGATTGAGCTGAGAAGCAGGGGTGGATAATAGGACATCAGGACTATTAACTGGACTCATACTCTTCTGATACATGTGGGGAGCCTCCCGCCCTCTTCCTCGCCAGGGTTTGATCCAAATGTATTGACTGTGACAGTGTTGAAATTATATCTGGAAAAAACAGTTAGCTTTAATTCCAGTCCCCAGAGAAAATGAAGGGAGGTGATGATTAGAGAAATATTGATGGCCGTGAAAATCAGACAGCCTGTCTGAAGGGAAGACTCAGTTCCTGAGATGTGGAGCTGTCCGAGACCCTTGGTGATCATCCAGTCCAACAGCCTTGCTTTAGAAATGAGAAAACTGAGGACTGGAGGAGGAGGGCTTTGCCAGACATGCAGCAGGTGAGGGACAGAATCGAGATGAAAACCCAAACTTTCTGGAAGCTTCTTGAAGGCAGAAACAGTGTTTCCCTAGGGCATAGTACAGAGCTGGCATTCATTTACTCGCTGGGTAAATGGATGGTTTTCTGCTCTGGAATCAGAGTGCTTTCCAGAACACCTCATGCCACAGAATCATCCCCTAATAATGGCAACCATGGACTCCCAGGGGGGTGCAAATGGTCAAAGCTCTAGATTGCTAGCTAGCAAAAAGACTGGAGGCTCAAGTCTACTCAGCAGTACCTCCCAAGAAAGACCTGGCAATCTACTGCTGAAAGGTTAGCACAGTTCTACTCTGATTCACATGGGCTGCCATGAATCATAAACAACTCAGCAGCAACTCATATTCCAGGATTTAGGGCTGTTGTTGTTAAGTGCCATCAAGTTGGTTCCAGCTGACGGCTGTGAACTGCCAACCTTGTGGTTAGCAGTCCGTGGCTTATCCTACAGCACCACACCAGGTCTCAGGATTTAGGGTAGTCTGGCAGGATTTAGAGTCACTATGCACTACAAGCTGTGCACATAGACACCACTTTCCCTTCTTCTGGTAATCTGGCCCAGCACTTTTCCTTACACAGAGGAAGCCTATCTGTGCTGCTCTCTCTGAACCTTTCCTCCCCATTCACTTATGCTGTAGAACTAGTAGGGGAACCCAGAACCTGCAACAAACAAAACAGCACCCTCCTTCTCTCTCTCTCTCTGTCTGTCTCGCTCTCGCTCTCGCTCTCACTCTCACCTCCTCACACACTCATTCTTTCTCTTGCTCTCTTCTTTTGGGGATCATATTCTTGGGTTCTGCAGTAAAAACCTGAGATCTGAGTAAAAACACGACCTTCCTGGTCATTGCTGTTATGTTGGAATATAGTCTAGTTGAAGCCGTGTATGAGATTTAATCTTTTTTTCTTTCTTTTAAAGCATTAGAAAGCTTTCATTACAGGAAATTTTAAACATAAAACAGTGTGGCTCTGTTTGGAATTAGAGTCTTGCCCATTTAGCTTCCTTGCTGCTCCCTTTGAAGACCCCCAGGACACCTCCAGGGAACTCTAAGGCTCTCAAGAACATAGTTTCAAAACCATCCCTTTAGATAGACTCAGCTACTCATTTCTAAATAGGGATGTATCCTTTCATCACATTTATTCAATCTGTATGCTGAGAAAATAATCTGAGAAACTGGATTATATGAAGAATGTGGCTTTTTCAGGACTGGAAGGAAGAACAGGTGTGCAAAGAGTGATGGCTGTTGCATTAACTATTATTTCACTGTCTTTCTCACCAAATGGGGCAAAGAGATCCCCACGCTCCAAATGGGATATGGGTTAAACTGATTCACTGTTAAGGCTCCATCCAGCAAGCACTCAACCCCAGGCCACACAGTTAAGAGGTAGCTGGCTGAGAACTAGGATCAGTCCTGTCCATTTCCTAACCTAAGGCTCCTCCCACCGGAAGTGAAGTGCATCTTCTCAATGCAGGCAATTACTCATGGAAGCTCATACCCTGCTGGAGAATCGTCCGAGGCAGTCTAATTGTCGTTGTGAATGTGCTTCTGCACCATATAATCCCTAAACTCCTATTCTGCCTCTCTTGCTTCTTTTTCTTTAGGAAAATTAGTGTTTTAGTTTATGAACCCCATGGACAATTTTAGATATGCTTGGGAAGTGTTTAACATTGTTTGGATTTATCTGCATAAACTAGTCCTTGCCTCCCACCCTGTCTAGTATATAGTTCTGTTCAGCTAGCTTCTTTAGGGAACAGATCTACTCTCTTTTACCTATAGTCCAGAGATCCTCAGGAAATACATAGTTGTTGAATCAATCAATCAGTACAAAGAGCAGTAACAACTGCTAACAAAACACTGAAAACTTAGAGTCACTCTAAGTTCAACATGCCCTTGTTTAATCAGGTTATTCCCCCAGGAATTCCCATCTTTAGATAAAGAGTGTACATCCTAAAGAAATAAGGTCATAACACTTTCCTAATCCACCTTTTCAAACCCCAGAACACAAATGTAAATCTCCTATACCTTCTCCATCTCCATCCCTTAACAATGAGAATTCTCAGCTCACTGATGAATCTGTAGGCTCTGTGGAGTCCAAGGACAACTGTGATGAGTGAGTTGGGTCCAAAACAGTCAGAGAGATGGAAGAAGAGAAGAGAATGGAAGTAGATTTAGATCAAGATAGGTCTCACAGACTAACGTGGACCAGGAAGACAACATGTGAGACAGAGCGAAAAAATCAGAACTTTGTTTCATCATCAGATATTGTCAGCTGCCTTCAAGTCAAACCTGACTCACAGTGACTCCAGACATAAAGAAATAAAACATACAAGCCTCATGCAAATATCCACAGACATGGTTCCTGACTGTCTCCCTCACAGTAGGTAAGAATTCCATGGCTGAACCTCACTGGTTATTATCCTAGGGAGAACCATTTTACTACTCTGAATCTGAGTTTCCACCTCTTCAGAATGATGTCTGTAATAGGACCAACCACAAGTGTCTTTGCAAAGTACATAGCAAAGAAACGTACTGACCACTCAGTAAATATCGTAAATTTAGAAAATGCAAGAGATGAAAGAAAACTACCCAAGGAGTAGGTCCCCCCCCCCATTTTATAGAAATAAGCCTAAAGACCAGAGCACCCAGAGGGTTGCAGAGGCCCCTCTACACCACTCTGGTTCCTTGTTGTTGTTGTGAAGTACTGTCGAGTCTGTTTTGACCCATAGCGACCCTACATAGGGTTTTCAAGGAGCAGCTAGTGAGCTTGAACCACTGACCTTGCAGTTCTAACGGCTTTGCAGTCTGGTGCATTAACCCACAGTGCCACACAAGGACTCCACTTTGGCTCCTAGGTAGACCTTTATTCAGTTATTTTAATTTTGTGGTGGTGGTGGTTATGTGATGTGGAGTCAGTTCTGACTCATTGCGACCCTATACAGGGCTTCCAAGGCTGTAAATCTTTACGGGAGCAGAAAGCTTCATCTTTCTCCCACGGAACAGCTGGTAGTTTCCAACTGCTGACCTTAAGATTTGCAGCCTGATTCATAATCACTACCCTATCAGAGTTACTTATTTTAATTTTGTAGGGCCTACCTATTACACATGTGAAAACTGGACAGTAAATAAGGAAGACCATAGAAGAATTGATGCTTTTGAGTTATGGTATTGGAAAATATTGAAAGTGCCATAGGCTGCCCATAGAACCAACAGATCTGTGTTAGAAGAAGTGCAGCCAGAGTGCTCCTTAGAGGCCAAGATGGCCAAACTTTGTCTCTCATACTTCAGACATATTGTCAGGAGGGACCAGTCACTGGAGAAGGACATCATGTTTGGTAAGGTGGAGGGTCAGAGATAAAGAGGAAGAACTCCCCAACAAGATGGATTGGCCAAGTGGCAGCATCAATGGGCTCAAGCGTGGCAACAATAGTGAGGTTGACCCAGGATCAGGTCGTGTTTCATTCTGCTATGCATAAGGTCGCTATGAGTCAGCACTGACTCAATGGAACCTAACAACAAAAACAACAAAACTTATTACTCTTCCCACCTGCTTTACACCAATATCTAAAAAGAGCTTTGCTTGGGGAAAGTTTCAACAGAAAGATGAAATATCAACAATATTTAAATAAAGTTGTAACAAAACACAATCATAATAATCTCCCTGGATCCAATTCACCCTACCACAATAATTGTTTCCTTTTAATGTATTGAGATCATACTCTAGGCTCTGGACACTGACACATGGTATATTGCTGCAGACTTGGTTACGTATCATTTCATATTCTACATTTTACACTTTGCATCTCATCATAAATGTATTCCGTGTTTCTACAGTCTTCGTAATTATCATTTTAATGGCACCATAATACCCCTTCCTGTTGATGTACCATAATTTACAAAACTGCTCACCAATTGTTGGACATTTAGCTTTTATACAGTGTTTGTTATTATAGATAGCACTGTAATGAGCATCTTCACTGCACATAGCTCTTGGCGTCTAATGAATTATATCCTCAGAATAAAAGAGATATTCTCAGAAGTAGGTGTTGGGAGTCAAAGAGTATGAACCTCATTAGAGCACTTGTTATCTATTACTGTGGGGGGGTTTTCCCAAAAGATTATACCAATTTATGCTACACTAGTAGAGAATGCTTATGCTATTTTCTCCATGAAGTCACACCATCTTGGATGTTCTAACTCTGTTTTTCTCAATAGTTTTTCTCTTTGTAACAGAAACATGTATTCACTGCTGAAAATTTAGACATATAAAAAGGATAAAGAAACTTAATTCATCATAAACCCTCTAACCAAAATTAATCCCTACTAAAAAGTTATATCTTTCCAGTCTCTTTGCAGTGCATATTGACCTTTATTTTATTTTTCCCAGAATTAAGACCATATTCAATTTTATTTTACTTTTACTAATTGATCTTCTTACAACATTGGAACATCTTTTGCAACAGTTAGCTTTAATAAATACATAATATTCTATCATACACAGGTAACCTCAAATGTCTTTGCTATTGGATATTAAAGTTATATCCTCATACACAAGAGTAAGTAAAAAAGTATCATTACAAGGATTCTGACTCTATGTTTTGACATACTTGCACAGGTGTATTCCAAACAAAAAAGTGTTTTAATATGTCTCTGTGATAGTTGATTACAGCAAACAAATTCTCTCAATAACACTTGTCTTAGTCTTATCAGAGTGTCTTCAGATACTACGTTTTGTGCCAAAGAAAAAGTTATTTTGAGGTCAGGACTAGTATAAATTTTTAACAAAACCCAAGTTGATATATTCCGTAGTCATTGAAGCCTTGTAACAAATTAATGGGAATGTTGTCCCACATAAAACACCAGTTTTTAGATGGATCAAGCATCTCAAGTAAGGTCAGGAAGATCTCAAAGATGAGCCAAGACAGGAAAGACCATCAACATTGACAAATGAAGAAACTGGCTGAAGTCCGAAAAGAGGTAGAAGAAGATCATAGAATTACCAATGATGTGATGTTGTTGTTGTTGTTGTTAAGTGCCGTCGAGTCGGTTCCGACCCATAGCGACCCTGTACAGGGTTTCCGAGATGATGTGATAGCTACTGAAATTGGGAACCTCACATGGTTCAACATTTTCAATTAGAACTGAACAGCTTGACCTCTGCAAGCTTTCAGTAAATTGGGTGCCAAAAGTGTTCCATGAAGATCAGCTAGCTCAAAGAGCTGATATTTCCATCTGTCTTTTAGGCAAGATCGAAGTCAATGAAGACAATTTTATGGAATGAACCATAACTGAGGATGAGTCTTAGATTTATCAGTACCACCCAGATAGTAAGGTTCTATCAAAATGGCTTCTGAGGAGATTCGTTGGACCAGTCAAAATCAAGGCAGAGAGGCCAGCTCAGAAGGTTATGGTGACTGATTTTTTACCATTCCAAGGAATAATCTTGATAGATTTTCTTGAAGGACACAGGATAGTCACAGGCGCTTATTATGAAGAAGGTTTAAGAAAATTGAAAACTATATTGGGAAGAAAAGGGACAGGAAAGTTACACCAAGACATTTTTTTTTTTCTTTTCCTATCACAACAATGCACCTGATAATTCCCTGAGAGCAGCAAGAACCATCCTACAAGAATTTTCTTGGGAAACTTTCCCCCATCCATTCTACAGTCCTGATCGTGTCCCTTCAAACTTCTTTTTGTTCCCAAATTCAAAGAAAATTTAACAGGAACACGATTTGAGTCCTTTGAGGATGCCAAAACTCCCACTTTGACAAGGTGTAATGGAAGAGCACAGAACTCTTTGGGGAAGAGTTAAAGAGATGGAAACACCACCTTCAGAGTGTATAAACCTAGGTGGAGGATAAGAAAACAAGAAGTAATGGCTTCATATTTTGATATTTTTGTTTAATAAATGTCTCTGTGATTTTGTAACAATAATGTTTTACTTACCCTCATAATAAACTAAATTGTCAAGATCATCCTTCTACACAAATCTGTATTCTAATCTTTGTTTGTTTCCACAATGCAAAGAACTTGAAGTAAAAAAAAAAAACAGGATCAAAGGATGTAACTTTGGAGCTACCCTTGGAATTTAGAGATTGGAATTGAGTCACCTGACAAAGAATGGTGTCATGCGGAGCGCTGGGAAATTTTGGACCTCTCAGTAAGGCAGTGCTCAGCTTTTTCATCAGCCTCAAGACATTTGGCCTCCATGTCTGTTAAATGTCACTCATTGTTTTGGGACTGCAGAATATCAAACCCCCTTTCTAGGAGGAGATTTCCATGAAAAAGGTACAGGCTGTTTTCAAATTAGGGGAGCCAAAGGAAGTCAAATATCTTCTCTAACCCTATTTCAAATGCACAAAGAGCTAGAACACAGCACAGGACTTAGATGCAACAAGACTTCCTCATGCAGGACTCAACAAAGGCACCTACTGATTCTGAGGTCATTAGCTATGGTTTCAGCAGCGTGGATAGACTAAGGCACTGTGGGCAACATCTAGCAGCAGTAGTGTCCAATAATGGGCAGCAAGGGTCCATAATGACCAGAACTTGGTTGTATTTGCCTCCCTTGGTTCTCCAATTTTCATATAAATGCTATGAGTTCCTTATGACCATCCCAATAAATTATTTTTCCTGCGTACGCTAATAGAGTTGATTTCTATCATTGTCATCAAAACTCAACTAGAGGCCAGCACATGCAGATCTGTGAGGATTTTAGAATGTGTGTGGCTATGTGTGTGGATATTCTGAAACAGCTTCTGGCCCAGAGTAGTAGCTGCTACTATGAGTACTATTCTTGGGCAGCAGAGAAGAATGGTTACAAGTCAGAACTCTAGAGCCTGACAAACTGGGGTCAAATCCTGACTCTTCCTCATACCCACTGAATACCCTGAAACAAGTTACTTAGCCTTTCTGTGCTTTGATTTCCTAGTGGGCAAAATGGGCAGAGTACTTTTCACTTTGTTGCTATGAGGGTTGGTGTAAGGAGCAAATGAGTTAAATAGACATAAAATGCTTAGATCAGTGGCT
The DNA here is from genome assembly GCF_000296735.1 of Chrysochloris asiatica. Classification (NCBI taxonomy): domain Eukaryota; kingdom Metazoa; phylum Chordata; class Mammalia; order Afrosoricida; family Chrysochloridae; genus Chrysochloris; species Chrysochloris asiatica. The sequence continues at coordinate 3,586,887 of NW_006408599.1, read as the reverse complement.
TTTAAATGTGTGCTATTGGAGTCCTGGTGTGATGCTATTAGATAAGCACTGGACTGCTAACTTCAAGGTTGATGGTTCAAACCCACCAGCCACACCTTGGAAACTCTCTACAGGGTGGCTGTGAGTCAGAACAAACTCAAGACACTTACCAACAACAACAACATTATCGATATTATAAAAACTTATCTCAATATCCCACTTTGTCATTTTGATAGCACCGTCACAGTCTCTCTTTCATTTGATCTCAATTAAAATCATGTGAGGCATGAGATCCTTATTTTATAAATTTGGAAACTGAAAAACAACCGTGGGTGGTAGAACCAGAGCTCAAATTCTTTCAGGTACACTGGCTAACACTTGGTGGATGAACGATTGTATATGTGAATAGGATATAGTCTCGATAATTATTCATAGAGGAAGAGCAAGGAACCATGGTGGCACAAATGATTAAAAGCTCAGCTGTTAACTGAAAGGTTGGGTGTTCAAGACTACTGAGCAGCACCACAGAAGTAAGGTTGAGTATCTTCTTCCATAAAAAATGTTGTTGAATAGAGGTAAATAGTGTTAACTGTTGGTACATGGAGGGGATTGTAATGAAGCAAAATACATGATTTGATGAATGTAAAGATGATGGTCTGCTTTGTAAACCTTCACTCAATTCCCAATAAAAAGTTTTAAAAATGTGTTGTTGTTAGGTGCCATCCAGTTGGTTCCAACTCAAAGCAACCCTGTATATGATTTCTGAGACTGTAAATCTTTACAAGAACAGAAAGCCTCATCTTTCTCCCAAGGAGCAACTGTTGGGTTTGAACTACCAACCTTAGTCAGCAGTCTAGTGCTTATCCTACAGCACCACAAGCATTCCTTCATAATGATTACAGCCAAGAAACCCTTATGAGGAAGTTCTATTCTGTCACAGGTTAGACCCTGTCATGTCAGAGTTGACTCAATGACACCCAACAACAATAAGAGCAAGGAAGGACTAAATGGTGACTACTACTCACTAAAACCAGTCTCCACTGAGGACAAAACAAATGTTTTATTATCACTTACTCTGTGCTTACCATCTAATTCCTCTTTTTTAAAACTTATCCAATTTTTAAACTTTGTTATTGTGAATTGGGTGAAGGTTTACAGAATCTTTTTCCATCCAATAATTCGTACACATTTTGTTTCATGTTAGGGATTACAGTTCCCACAGTGTAACAGAATTCTTCCCATTTCCTCTGTGTTTCCTATCTCCAGTCCTTCTTTCTGAACCACTTCTGCCTTCTGAGCTTTGTCCTGGAGCAAATACTGCCCTTTTGTTCTCGGATGATTGATTATATTAAGGAGTGTGAACCTTCTTAGTATTCTTGTTTACCTTATAGACCTGTCTCCTGTTTGGCTGAAAATTGAACCTAAGAAAATGATTTCAGTTCCAGTCCTGAAGGGTGATTAAGGACCACAGTCTCTTTCTAACCCATAAGCCTGGTCATTTTTCTCTTCCTCTATCCAGGACCTTCTAATGCAGTTGGTAGTGTTAAGCAGGTACCATCTAGTTTTTCTGGTTTCAAAGTTCTGGAGGCTGTGTTCAATGGTCCTTTTGACTAATTGCTTCCTTGAGTCTTTTCTTCACTCTTCTTTGCTGTGGTTGGGACTTTAGATGACCACTCACAAGCTTTGAAGACTCTGGTTGCTACTCATGAAATTCGAATGTAGAACAGTTTCTTTGTGGACTATGCTATCCCTTGAGATTATGGTCCTGAGCCCTCAGACCCACAGTTTAATTCTTATAGCAGTGCAAGATAAATAGTAATACCAGAATCAGACTACCCAATAAGCAAGATAATCAGTCATGTGACTAAGGCATCCACCAAACAGGGATATTAGTCGTCCAAAGCATAAGACCCCTAGATGCCAAACAGACAGGACAGAAAAAGCAAGTGCTGCAATGAAACAGAGCTGACATGGTACTAAATGAAATGGATACCCACTCCAGTGCCTGAGACATATCTACCAGCTACTCTGAGGGAGAAAAATGAGACTCTCTGCTTTCATAAAGATTTACCACCTCAGAAACCCTATAGAGAATCACTATGAGTAGGAAGCAACTCAACAGCACACAATCACCACCAGCACCAGTGCATGAGAATGTGCAGGTCAGATCATGAGAATGGCAGGTGAATCCACAAATGCAGGATTGTTTCAGCTCTGAGGCCCCTTCCACTTCAACACCTTCACTGAAAGCTATCTCTAATGGTCCTCTGCAATGTAATTAAAACTCCTTATCTTGGTGGCTCTCTTGAAATTATGCTATTCCTTTCTAATAGACAAGAGGTGAGGGTGGGTTTTAGTGTGTTGCTCATGCAACTGGACCCAACAGGAACAGTTACTGGGAAAGGTCAAATTACATTAACAGATAACAGGTCTCTGGACCATTTTGAAAGAACCATCTTATACATTCATGGTTGTCAATCCAACAACCCCAGCCAGGAGGACCATGATACAAGTATAAGCTCTTGTGTCTGTCCTAGTAAACAACCAATGGGAACGCCAGTCTCAGATGATGTGTAAAATTGAGAGAATTTGAATACATTGTAATCAATTCAATCAAGTCATTATCTAAGTGAATAACATTTACATACAGTTAGTCGTAAGTTTTTTTTTTAATTTATAACTTTAACTTTAAAACACATTTGGTAAACATGCAGACACAATCTAGTATGCATTTACTATTTACTATATAATACAAACATGGATAATAATATAATACTAACATAACAAATGTCAAAAACACTGAAAATATTAACATGTAATCTAACATACCACCACTTGTCTGTCAGTTTGCCATACTGTGGTAGCTTGTGGGTTGCTGTGATGCTGAAAGCTATGCCACCGGTATTTTAAATACCGGCAGGGTCACCCATGGTGGACAGGTTTCAGATGACCTTCCAGATGAAGACAGACTAGGGAGAAAGAGTGCCGAACTACTTCTGAATATTTAGTCACTGAAAACCTTATGAATAGCAGAGAAACACTGTCAGATATAGTGCCAGAAAATGA
>NW_006408599.1:3582657-3583086 GCF_000296735.1 Chrysochloris asiatica | reverse complement strand
AGAAATCAAATTGACTACATCTGTGGAAAGAGAAGATGGAAAATCTCCACATCATCAGTGAAAACAAAGCCAGGGGCAGACTGTGGAACAGACCATCAATTAATCATATGCAAACACAAACTGAAGCTGAAGAAAATGAAAACAAGTCCATGAGAGCCACACTATGATCTTGAATATATCCCATCTGCATTTAGAGATCATCTGAACAACAGATTTGATACATTAAACACTAAAGACTGAAGACCAGAAGAGTTGTGATATGACATCAAGAGCATCATACATGAAGAAAGCAAAAAGTCATTGAAAAGACAAGAACGAAGGAAAAGGTAAAAATGGATGTGCAAAGAGACAATGAAACTTGCTCTCCAGTATATAGATGCTAAAGCAAATGGAAGAAATGAGGAGGTCCAGGAGCTGAACAGAAAATTT
>NW_006408599.1:3507983-3581286 GCF_000296735.1 Chrysochloris asiatica | reverse complement strand
AGTTATGGTGCTGGAGGAGAATATTGAAAGTGCCATGGGTTATCAAAAGAACTAATAGATCTGTTTTGGAAGAAGTGCAGCCAGAGTGCCAGGATGGCCAGACTTCATCTCTCATACTTCAGACATAGTGTCAGGAGGGACCAGTTGTGGAGAAGGATATCATGTTTGGTAAGGTGGAGGGTCAGAGAAAAAGAGGAAGACCCCAATGAAATGGATTGTCCAAGTGGCAACATCTATAGACTCAAGTGTGGCAACAGTAGTGAGGTTAGCCCAGGATCGGGCAGTGTTTCATTCTGCTGTGCATAAGGTCGCTATGGGTCGGTACCAACTTGATGGCACCTAACAATAACAATCTAACATAAAACATTTCCATTTATGTATCAAGTGAGTTTTGTTTTTTATTGTCTGTTGCATGAGATACAGGACTTTTTAGTACTCTATATATGCTATATATGCTAATAAATGAGGTACCTGGCACATTAAGAAGACACAAAATTCAATATTTATTTGTCCTGTAAAATATGTTTCTGTTTTGCAACACTGAGTGTGTTTCTAAATTCATTTTCAAGAAAGCAACAAAGGGCATTTATCAAAATATTACATTTTTTATCAGAAAATTTACATATCTCCATGTAAGGAAATTGAACAATTCCTCAAGGAAAATTAAATGAATAGTTAGATAATAAAAACTATATAGATTTTTATATACCTGTTTTATTTTCCATTTCCCTTCAGACTGGCTTTCTTTTAAGCTTTTGGTTGATATTGTTTAAAAAGAAATTGCATCACGGCTAGCTAATACATGCACATACACATAAACACATGGAATATAACTCATATATTTCATGGAAATGTGAGTGAATAGAGGAAGGGGCACACAGATTCTCAGTGCTGAGGGCACTCACATGCCTTAATTCAGCCCTGAGTAATACCTATTTGCCATTATGAGGGTGTCTGGTGATGGTTTTATTATCCTGATAACATTTAGGACACTGAGGCTCAGAGGGGTTAAGTAACTTGCTGGAGGCCACACAGCTAGTAAGCAGCAGCCCAAGCACTTTGCCCTCACACCACTGCTATCACTAAGCCCCATTTAGACTTGAAAGAAGATAGCTTTTACTTATCATCTGCCAGTCACCTCCCTCCTCCCATTATCTCCCAGCTGAAGTGTACAAAAAAGGTTATTTTCGCTACCAAATTGGCATTTAGAAACTGGAGATTAAATAAACAAAAGTGTGACCAGTTTATTGTGCAAGGTTTGCATGCTGCCGCCTGGGCCTCAGCCATCCCAATCGCAACCATTTGACTGTGGGCCTGCCTGTCGATGGCTGTGCGCAGTATCCTGTTTATACACTGAATCTATAATGTAATTTCAGGAGGTTCTGAAATGCACCGAGGAACACGCAAGGCTTCCGTGTCTCTGCCTAATCCATATGAAACAGGCTGGAAACGCGCCTAGTAAACATGACAGAGCAACTGCAGCCAGGTCCCACCCTCGTCTGAAAAGGATTATGGTGGAGCAAACAGAAGGGGGTTGTCTGTCGGAGGGGATGTGGACTCCATGGAAGTGTACATACCACATTGTAGGAGTCTCTGAACCAAGCCCTCCTGCAGGATCCCAAATGATCATGACTGTGGGGACAGGCACTGAATGAATGACAATGGAGGTATAAGGACAAAGTGACTCATTCAGGTTCCCCAATACAGTTTTAGTAAGAACCACGTAATCTCAGAAATGGAAAGGATGGGGCTATCCCTCTGCCAAACTGGGTTTTGTTTCCGGTTTCTGCCTTCTGTAAATCTGAGCTCTCACATATGCGTATATGTTCATTCATTCATTCATTAACCATATATGTCATTCTACTTCCTGGGCTGATTGCTGGAATATACCAATTCACTTATTGAATAACCAACATATGGTCACTGTGCATCAGAATCTACTCATTGGCAATGGGTATGGGTAAATAGATTTACTGAGCAGGCACTAAGGGCCAGGTAAGGAACTCTGGTAGCATGGTGGTTACGAGTCAGGCTTCTAACCTCAAGGTCAGCAGTTAGAAACTACCAGCAGTTCTGCAGGAGAAAGATTTATAGCCTTGGAAACCCTATACATATTAGCTATGAGTCAGAACTGACTCCACCGCACATAACCAAGGGCCAGGTACTGTTGTGACACCTTCTAAGTATTTAAAGACTCATTGCTATGGAGTCAATTCTGACTCATGAAGACCCCATGTGTTAACAGATAGAACTGCGCTCCATAGGTTCTTTTGGACTCTACAATCATCTTGTTGGAAGCAGATCCTCAGACCTCTTTCTTCAGGTGAGTCACTGGGAGGACTCTGACAGTCTTTAGAGTAGTTGTTGTTAAGTGCCATCAAATTGGTTCCGACTCATAGCAACCCTGTATAGGCTTTATAGGAGTCACTGGTAAATTTGAACCTTCGACCTTGTGGTTCAAAAAGACCTTGATGTAGAGTGCTTATCCTTTGGAGCCACACCAGGATACCTTTAGAATAGTAGAGACTGTTTGTGTCACCCAGGAACCTTTGTAACTCCAATTAGCAAAAACCCCTGCTTCCAAAAATACATGGTTAGTAACATAAGCATGTATGTGATACATTAGGTAGTGATCAATACTAAGGATAAAAAGAAAGTGTTAGAGGTACATATTTAGATAGGGTGGCCAGAGGATGTTTCACAACAACCCTCTGAGGTGATTTTGTGATAGGTGGAAACTGAGGCCAGGGCAGTTTCAATCAAGAGAGTAATAATAGCAATATGCATCTTTTCTGCATACAAAGGAGCCCTGATGGTGTTGTAGGATAAGCACTGGACTGCTAACCACAAACTCATTCTTTCAAACACACCAGCCACTCTTCAGGAGAAAAATGAGGCTGTCAGGATCAACTTGATGGCAGTTGGTTTTGTTTTGATTTTTCTGCATACAAAGGACTACAGAGTTATCAAAGCACTTTAAGGTAAGGCAGCTTGATTATGTTGTTGTTGTTGGGTGCCTTCCAATCATTACAGACTCATAGTGACCCTATGCACGACAGAAAGAAACACTGCCTGGTCCTGGGCCAACCTCCCAGTTGTTGCTACTCCTGAGCCCAAAGCTGTTGCCACTGTGCCAATTCATCTCGTCTGGGATCTTCCTTATCTTCTCTGACTTACCACTTTACCCAACATGATATCTTTTACAAGAATTCCTTCCTGATATTATGCCCAAAGTATGAAAGATGAAATCTGGCCATCCTGCCTTCCAGGGAGCACACTGGCTGTACTTCTTCCAACACAGACCTGTTTGTTCTTTTAGCAGCCCATGGTACTTTCAATATTCTCCTCTAACACCATAACTCAAATGCATCAATTCTTTAACGGTCTTCCTTATTCACTGCCCAACTTTAACAGCCATATGAGATTATTGAAAATACCATAGCCATATGAGATTATTGAAAATACCATAGCTTGGATCAGACACACCTTAGTCCTCAAACTGACATCCTTACTCTTCGACACTTTAAAGAGGTCTTGTGCAGCAGATTTGCTGAATGCAATTATGTCATTTGATTTCTTGACTGCTGCTTCCATGAGTGTTGATAGTTGATCTGAACAAAATGAAATCTTTGATAACTTCAATCTTTTCTCCATTTATATGGATGTTGTTTATTGGTCCAGTGGTTGGGATTTTAGTTTTCTTTACATTGAGATGCAACCCATACTGAAGGCTGTAGTCTTTGATATTCATTAGTATTTAAGTCTTCTTTGCTTTCAGGTTGTATCATCTGCATATCACAGGTTGTTAATAAATCTTCCTCTAATTCTGATGCAACATTTTTCTTCATATAATCAAGTATCTTGGATTATTTGTTCATTATCCAAATTGAATTATTATGATGAAAGAATACAACCCTAGTGCACACCTTGCCTACTTTTAATCCATTCAGTGTTTACTAGTTTTGTTCGAACAATTGACTCTTGGTCTATTTACAGGTTCCTCATGAACAGCTTGATTCACCCTTTCAAAACCTTGTAGGGCATGGACACCAGCCCTTTCTGCAGTATAAGCAAGGAAAGCCTTTGATAACCTAGGGGCCATGTCATAACCAGGGGCCCTGCTGGTTTGAACAGCTCAATCTCTCTCAGTATGGATGCCACCCACATCTCATTTTCATCTCACAAATGTCCTACTGATTCAAGCTAGCCAGTCTCTGAGCTGGTCAGCTTCCAAGTCTGACAGGCTTGGCTCTTCTGTCAACAAGTCTGGATGATCCCAGGCAGGGAGTATCACATGAGCAAAGACCAAGAAGAAAGTTGATTGTGAGGTATATTTTCAAGACAGCAGTTTCAAATAACCAGTTTGGCTGAAAGTAGGCTTGGTGTAGGCAGGCAAGAGGAATTAACAGTAATAACGGCAATATAAGATACAAGCTACCCAACTCCATGCTTGCTTTCTGCCTATCTCCCATTTCCCTCCACACATGTCCCACCAGCACCTCCAGCCCCCTGACACACACCCAGTCTATTCTGCTCAAACCAATTGTAGGTCAGATGCTGTCCCTCCCAGATCAAAACCCTTCAGTAGCTTCACTGGGCATTTAGAATAAAACTCCTTTCCAGAGCTCTCAAGAGCCTGTGTGGTTTACCACCTTGCCCCCTCTCTCTAGCCTTATTTCGTATCTCCCCAGTCCTCCTCTGCAGCCTTTCTTGTTTGAACTTGACAGTAAGCTCTGAACTCAGGACTTCTGCATGAACACAGAGTAAAACTCACCTTGTTGGATGGAAGTTCTATGAGTTTTGACAAGTACATTGGTTTGGTTGGTTATGTGCCGTGGATTTTGATTCTGACTCATAGCAACCCTGTATAGGATTTCTGAAGCTGTAATTTTTTACGGGAGTAAAAAGCCTCCTCTTTCTCCTGTAGAACAGCTGGTAGTTTCGAGCTGCTGACCTTGAGGTTAGCAGCCCAACTCATAACCACTGCGCTACCAGAGTGCTCACCCACCAGTCATGACGAGATCCATCAACCCCAAAATTCTCTAGTGCTCCCTTGTACTGAACCCTTCCCTTACCCCCAGGGTCCTGGCAGCCACTGTTCTGCTGTCCACTCCTATAGGTTTGCCTTTTTCAGATTGCCACGTAAGTGGGGTTATGCAGAGTGCTGCCCTCTGAGCCTGGCTTCCTTCACTTAGCATTATGTGTTTGAGACTCATCCACACAGAGTGGAGGAGCAGTCGCTTCCTTTTTATTGCTGAGTAGTATTCTGTTCTATAGAGGTATTACAGTTGGCTTATCCATTCATCCATTAAAGGACATTTGGGCTGTTTCCAAGTTTGGGTGATTATAAATAAACATTTGTATTCAGGTTTTTGTGTGAACAGAAGTTTTCATTTCTCTTGGGTAAACACACACAGGAGTGGGATTACAGGGTTTATGGTAAGTGTATGTTTAATTTTATAAGAAACAGCTTAAGTGATTTTCAAAATGGCTACATAATTTTGCATTCCCACCATTATATACTCACCACCCATCTGTTAGTTTGTCATACTGTAATATCTGGCTTGTTCCTGAGATTCTAGAAGCTGTGCTATCAGATACCCGCAGGGTCATCCATGGTGAACAGATTTCAGTGAAGCTTACAGACTAAGGCAGACTAGGAAGAATAGCCTGGTGATCTACTTTTGAAAATTGTTATTAGTTGTTGTTAGGTGCCATCGAGTCATTTCTGACCCATAGCAACCCTATGTACAACAGAATAAAACAATGGCCAGTTCTGTGCCGTCCTCACAATTTCTACTATGCTTGAGCCCATTGCTGCTGCCACTGTGCTAATCCATCTCATTGGGGTCACCCTCTTCTTCACTGACCTTTCACTTTACCAAGTATGATATCCTTCTCCAAGGACTGGTCCCTCCTGATAAAATGTCCAATGTCTGAGAGACAAGTCTGGTCAACTTGGCTTCTAAGGAACATTCTGGTTGTACTTCTTCCAACACAGATTTAAAAGTTAGCCAGTGAAGACCCCATGGGTCACAACCAAACATTGTCCAGCTCATTTGCTTTGATCAAGAGGGATCGGTCTCTAGATGAGGATGTTGTATTTGGTGAAGTAGAAGGCTAGTGAGGATGAGGGAGACCCTCAATGAGATGGAATAACATGAGAGCCATGGCATTGAGCATGTCAGCAATCATGACGATGGCACAGAGCCAGACTATGTTCTGTTCTGTTGTACATGAGTCCCAGTTAACCCGAAAGCCACTACCTATCTGTCTACCTACCTGTCTACTTGCCTACCTATCTATATCATCTATCTGTACTCTGTATCCCCAAAGTAAAATGCAATCTCCCCAAGAGCAGGAACTCTGTTTTATTCACTGGTGTGCCCCAGTGTCTAGCACATATATGTCATGATATCAGTTTTGATTCACAGTGATCCGATAGGATGAAGTAGAACTTCCCTCATAACATCTAGTGTGGTATTGTAGGATGAGCACTGGACTGCTAACCACGAAGTTGACAGTTCAAACCCACCAGCCACTCCTCAGAACCCCACACAGGATCACTATGAGTCAGAACCAATTGGACAGCTCTGAACAATCTGTATGGGAGCAGATTGCCAGGTCTTTTCCCTACAGAACCGCTAGTGGGTTCAAACCACTGACCTGTCAGTCAGCTGCAAAGCTACTAACCATTGGCCTGGACTCCTCTGGTACATAATAGGCAGCCAATAAGGATCTGTTGGCTCAAGGAATGAATGGTCTCATTAATGCTGATGACTCACAGCACTCTCATATAAAGTAAGCATTGCTATCGTGTTACAGATGAGGAAACTGAGGCTTAGACAGTTACCCACCTACCCAGTTGTTCAACTTGAAAAATAAACACATAGAACGACACTCCACTACAGCCCAGGGAAGGTGAAAATGCTTTTCTCCCTGAGCAATGGGGAGTCCCTGGGAGGTTCTAAGCAAAGGAATGAGAATCATAGAATTTGAGGGGACATACAAGGTAGTCAAGTGGTGAATGAACAGGGACAAGGAGACCCATTAAGGATATCAGGCAATACCCCGGACCTGGGGTGGCACTGTGGAATAAACGCTGGACTGTAAAGTAAGTATGAGCTACAAGGTTGGAATTCTAAACTCACTAGCCACTCCTCAGAAACCCTATATAGAGTCTATGAGTCAGAACCAACTTGAGGGCACTTAACTACTGTGACTACTAAGAGAGCTATCCTTGGCTAGAGGGGATTTTCAGGGCTGAAGAGTGTGGAGATAAAGGAAGACAGACCAGGTGAGAACAAACAGAGGCTATTTACTCAGAGTTTGCTGTAGCAAGAGAGACAGACACCATTTCTTGCATTTGGCAGACTCATAGGTAGGCAACACAGGTAGCTGTACAGTGAGGAAAAAAAGAGACTTTAAGTGTGCTCAGATTGGAGCTTATTGGCTCAGGAAGCTAGAGACGGGCTAACTAGATGACGAACATCTTATACATGTTTGGGGAGCATATTTGGCTTTTTTAAAGTGTTGAAGAGCAAAGATGTCAGCTTGAGGACTAAGGTGCACCTGACCCAAACCATAGTATTTTCAATAACCTCAAATGCATGTGAAAAGCTGGACAGTGAATAAGGAAGACCGTAGAAGAATTGATGCTTTTGAATTATGGTGTTGGAGGAGAATATTGAAAGTGCCATGGGCTGCCAAAAGAACCAACAGATCTGTCTGTGTTGGAAGAATTGCAGCCAGAGTGCTCCTTGGAGGCCAGGATGGCCAAACTTCATTTCTCATGCTTCGGACACATTATCAGAAGGGACCAGTCGCTGGAGAAGGATTTCATGTTTGGTAAGGTGAAGGGTCAGAGAAAAAGAGGAAGACACCCCCACCACCACTACCCAGTGAGATGGATTGGCAAAGTGGCATCATCAATGAGCTCAAGTATGGCAACAATTGCGAGGTTGGCCCAGAACTGGGCAGTGTGTCATTCTGTTGTACATAGGGTCACTATGAGTCGGTAATGACTTGACAGCACCTAACAACAACAACAACAATTTGGCCTTCTCTGGTTGGTCCTGAGTTGTAAGTGGGGGCAAAAATATAGGGAAGCTGGCCATCACTGGCCAAGTCCTGACCATCTAGGCTGATTGTTATAGTGGTGTGTCAGAGGTCTACTGTCAGAGAAAGCCTGGCCATTGCCTCAAGAGCAAGGTACAGAGTTTGTGTTAATGTGGTGAAATCGTTTGGAAAAGCATCGCAAGAATGGTTTTACAACTTAAAGAATGTACCCAAGGTCACTGAATTATGCATGTAGAGCTGGTGTATGTTTTGCTATGGATACATTCACCACAGTTAAAAAAAAAAAGGAGGAAAGAGCAGAAACAAGAGGCAGTATGATGTGGGAGAAAAACTCACTTTGGGACAAAAATTAGGACAGGCTTTTAGCTCTGAGTCTTCTAAGTAGGGGATCTCAGGTGAGGTCTCTGCTTTCTTACCACAAACATGCTCTCAAATGTCTCTCTCTGGAAGTGTGAGTGCAGCCTCTCGGTTGCTTTCTTAGAATCACTGGGATGGGTTAGAGGACCTGTGGTTATTGGTATTTCTGTTCTTGGGAGCAAACAGCTGTAACTCTGAAGCTCATGTGTGTACGAGGGAGAGTGGGTAGAGAGAGTCCCAGTAGAAGCCAAGCAGCACTGTGGGCAGCTGCAGGGATGGACCCGCTAGCTGCAGAGGGTGGAACTGAAGCCCTGAGCAACCCCTCCTATAGCCAGCACAATAGCCACCAGGCCAACGTCACCCAGTGACTACATAACCGGTCCCTTGGAACTAAACTGTCTTTGCTAATTAGATGCCCGGTTAAGCAGCCTGGAGAAGGTGTGCACACAATGTCACATGTCAAAATAATCACAGGATCCAAGAATCACAGGCTCAGACGAGGCAGAAAAGTCTTTAGTCCAATACCCCCTCCTCCCTCCTACATTAGTACAATTTTATTATTTCTTGAATACCTTCCTATTCATGAGGAAAATAAAAATTAGCAAGAAACAAAGCAGCTAGTTACTCTTGGCCAGACACCATGCCTTATCACATTTAATTTTCACACTCTTTTTTATTTCTTGTTGTTGTTGTTGTGAAGTGCCATCGAGTAGGTTCTGACCCATGGTGACCCTGAATAGGGTTTCCAAGGAGCAGCTCATGTGCTTGAACTGCCGACCTTGCAGTTCTAACGACTTTGCAGTCCAGTGAATTAACCCACAGCTCCACACCAGGATTCCTTATACTGTTATCCTTGGTTTTACAGCTAAGGAATCAGATGCTCAGAGTGATCTATTTTTTGCTAAGATCACACAGCTATTAAGTGGCAACACATAGATTCAACTTCAGATAGCCAGCCCAATCTGTGCATTCTGATTAAATTCGCACAACCCCCTAGGAGTCCACTGGCTTGATAGGAAGGTCATACATTCTAGCAATAGGCAGGTCAGGCAAGAATCCCAGTTCTGAGGCTGATTGGCATGTGGCCTTGTACAAACCCTGCTTGTCTTTGGGCCTCAGCTCCTCATCCTATAAATAGAGACAATACATTGTAAACCACAGGGCACACTGTGTACGTGAACCCCTCTCTTACAAAGCCCTCTACCCTCCTGAGCACGGATCCTCCTGCCAGAACAAGGGAACAATGTGCTTGGTGGCATGTGCCGGATTTGGGAGTCAGGCAGACATGAGTCCAAGTTTTTTCTTCACCATTTCTCATTGTCTGAACTTTCTCAGGTTGCTCCACCTCTTTAAGCCTTAGTTTCGTCTACTATAAAATGGAGACAATGGTACTTACTCAGGGGTTGGTTGAATGAGGTCAGGTTTATAAGCACCTGGCAGATAGTAAGAGTTCAATGAATACTAGTTGTTGCTGTTGTTGTTGTTGTTGTTGTGAAAAGCTCTCCTGGGTGGAGCATTAGGATTGTCCTTGACTTATGAAAGAAGGAAAACCTGAATTAACTTGCCACTTCAACAAGGCCTTTTCTGTCCTCTCCCCCACCCACCCCAGGCAGGGTTAGGGCTCCCTCCCTGCACCATGGTACTTCAGCCATGGCCCTGCCTTGGCACTGAATACTTCCTGCCACAGGTGTTCACTTAGGGCCCACCCACCAGGATGTGGGCTCCAGCAGGGCTTCACACCCACAGCACCTGGTTCAGCTCACCAGCGCAGTCTGGTGTTTGTCAAATGAATGGCTGAGAATAGCCAAACAAACCAGAGACTTCCCTTCTCCAGAAGTTGCAAGAATCAAACAAATTCGGACTCACAGCGACCCTGTATAGTGTTTCTGTGGCTGTAGACCTTTAGGAGTACAGAAAGTCTCATCCTTCTCCCTCGGAGCTACTATTGGGTTTGCATTGCCAACCTTATGGTTAGCAGTCCAGTGTAGGGGGTGTACTATTCTCCAATCCCTATTAATTCCCTCTTGCTATCACAATTTTCCAGAGACTATTTTAAGAAGCTCTGGTAGCATAGTGGTTACGAATCGGGCTGCTAATCTCACGGTCAGCAGTTCAAAACTACCACCTGTTCTGTAGGGGAAAGATGAGGCTTTCTGCTCCCGTAAAGATTTACTGCCTTGGAAATCCTGTATAGGGTCGCTGTGAGTTGAAACCGACTCCATGGCACATAAGAACAACATCATTCCATCTGGGAGTCCTGGTGTGACGCTATGGGTTAATGCGCCAGACTGTAAAGCCGTGGTTCAAGCTCACCAGCTGCTCCTCAGAAACCCTCCACAAGGTCGCTATGGGTTGCAACTGACTCAATGGTACTTAACAACAACAATAACAAATAATTCCATTCAGGAGTTCCTGCAGCATTGTGGGTAACGTGTTGGGCTGCTGATTGACGGGTCACCAGCTGATCCGTAATAATTAGATGAGGCTATCTGCGCCTAGAAAGAGGTACAGTCTCGAAAACCCTAGAAAGCAGTTCCTCTCCATCCGATAGGGTCAGTCTGAGCCAGAATTGACTGAATAGCCATGGGTTTATCATTCCATTCAGTCTTTCTTTATCTCATTGGAGCCTGAGGAAGTCACTTGGAATAATAAGGATATTACACAGTATCTTGATTAAGTGCAGGGGCTCTCTGGGGAGGCTGTTGCCCAGGGCTCTGGCACGGACTAGCTTGGTGATCTTCACTAAGTTATTTAACTTCCCTGTAAAAGGAAAACAATAATAATATCTACCTCACAGGGTTTTTAAGAGAATTAAATAAGATAATGTAAAGTGCATGGTACTCAACATTTAATAAGCTGAGATTATTAGTTATCACTAGTAATTATCACTGTTATTATTATTCTTATGAGGCCATAGACCTATTTGAAAATCTGAAACACACACAAATGCACATCATTTTTTCATTGAATTTCAAGGAATTCATGGATCCTTCACTCCAGAACATTTCCATGGATCCCACCAAAATCTATGAACCAAACCCCCTTAAATTACTTAATTCCTCCACTTTTGAAGTGGAGAACCAGAGGCCCCAAGATAGGATGTTATTTGGCCAAATCTACCAACTCAGGTCAATATTGAGGCCAAGCTGACTCTCAGTTGTACGCTATTTTTCACTAATTATAAATCCCTCTTGCAGCAAATATTCCAGCGATCCTCAGCCCTCTGCTGAGACTGGAACTGAGCGAAAAGATAAACAAGTGCATGTTTCTTATCTGCCCTTTAGTTCATATACTACTCTGAGTTGTAAGATCTTACTCTTGTTCCAGTCCCTCTGCTCACCTTATGGAAAGTCTAGAAAGCCACTTGTGAGCCTCATTTTCTTCATCTGGCAAATGGGATGATAGTACCTACTCACCCAGGCTGTTGTTAGAACTAAACAGTATTGTTGCTGTTCGTTGACTAAAGCCGATCACCAAGCCTTTCCTTTGGTGGTGCTGTTGAGTGGGTTTGGACCCCCAACCATTCAGTTAACTATTGAACATAAATCCTTTGTGCCACCTAGGGATCTTAGACTAAACAATACAATGTATTGATGGTGACTGGACTAGGAAAATCGTAGCTGTTACTATCAGCAGATTGAAAACATCAGAGTGGCGAATGGTGTCCCTTTAGAGAAACAGGAATCCACAGAACCTAGCAAATAACGGTTTACAAAGTCCTACAGGTACCTGCTTTAATGAATAAATGAGAATGCTTGGTAATGAGCATAGTGATTGTTTTATGTAAATGACACTCCCGTGGAGCTTGTAAACAATTTCTTGTCTTAAGAAAACATTGCCCTTGAGAGCTTGTTTACAATACCAATTTGCTTTTCCAACTTTCTCTTCATGGCCTGCACAGAGGAACACTTGGCCCAGGTATGAAAGAATCATAACAAACTTTTCATCAGTGTCTCCAACTTCAATGGCAGCATATGGGAGAACCACAGAGCTTTTGTAATGGTCCCACATAAGAGAAATGTTCCTTTTTACTTCTACCTTGCTCTTGGTCTGACCTGGGGATGTCAGATGATCTTTGATGAAGTCAATATTGGTATATGAATAGAAGTGTTGGGTTTCGGCCAGGTAAAATAAGAAGCATACTATAGTGGTAGCAGGATTTCACCACCATCTACAAGACCTGACTGTTGACCTTGATCATCTCTGGAACCATGGAAAAGCTAAGTTGAGCAATGGTCAGTTGAGAAACTGCTGGAACACCTATTTATAAGAAGTTCTAAACAACAGCAGGCAAAATGACGCAAACTTCTTAGATATTATCAAACATCTTAAGGCAATGAGTTGCTGGACCTCAGGTCTCAAGACCATAGTCTCAGTGGACACTGTGGTCAATTGGCATAATGAAGTCCATAAAGACAATGTTCTATGTCTTACTTTGACCTTAAAAGCATTTAGGATCTTAAAAGCTCATGAGCGGCCATCTACATTATAGTCATTGGTTTCTCCATGTGTGGAAGAAAGAAGGATAAAAGAATTGAAGATGGCTGGAATCAATTAGTCCAACAGACTACTGGAACATGTGAATAATCAGTCTCCTCGTCTCTGAGGCCAGATCTACCACTACCAACTTCTCTGAAAGGAATCACATTAGAAGATCCCAGATAGAGCAGGAGAAAATATGGAACAAAATTCAAAATCATTAAAAAAAAAAAAAAGATCAGACTGACTGGTTAGAAAGAGACTGGAGGAACCTGAGATTATAGCCCTGGCTACCCTTCAGGTTTGGAAAGGTCCTTGTGGACCAATGTTCACCCAAGCAATAGATAGAGACATGGGTGGGGGCGTGGGAGGGACTATAACACTAGTAAGGTATGCTCAATCATTCTAAATCAAAAGAGCAACATTTACCTTAGAAGAAAGTATAGAAGGGGTGGGAAGGTGGTTGGAATGGAACTAGGAACCACAGGGAGGAAATAGGATCACTGTTGTTACAAGAAGGGGATCACAATCACTGAGATGAAACAACGTGTTTGATTTGTTGAGTGTCAAACTAATGATCTTGTCTGTACACCTTCACTCTATTCACAGTAAAAAGTTTGTTGTTGTTGTTGTTTAAAAAAAGTAAAATCCACCAGAAATGCGATGTCAGATGATTCCGTTTTCCAACTACAACTCTTTGCATAACAGAACACAGACCTGCACTCTTGTCATGGAAGGCACCTGCAGACGTTGACCTAAATCTGTGACGATATTTTCAAGCTTGCACTTGAAAATAACACAATGCAATAACAGTCTACCTCACCACCAATTCTGCACCAACCAGTTCATAATTTAGGATATCTCCCAAAGAACTACATGATCTGGAAACTCTTATAGTAAATTTTTAATTCTTAACTAAAGGGAAACAGAGAGAGAGAGAGAGAGTTTTTATTTGTCAAAATCAGCTTTTCCATGTATTAGAGTAGAACTGTACTCCATAGGGTTTTCAATGACTGACTTTTCAGCAGTAAATCACCAGACCTTCTTCCAAGGTACTTCAAACCTCCAGTCTTTTGGTTAACCACCTAGGACATTAACAATTTGCAGAATGTAAAATAAATATACTGAGATGTTAATTTTTTTAATTTAAAAAATTAAAGCAGCTTTTTAAAATACTATATGCAGCATGGGATGTTAAATCATTAGCCTCCAGGTGAAGTCACATGTCTCTGACTGACTCTGACCATGACCTTCAAAAGTCAACATCCTTGTTGCCACAATGTGATCAGAATAGCCATCCCAACAATGCAAGAGTCTTTTCATGCTCCTGTGTCTGGCTTGCTGTCCCTTCTGCCTACAGTGCCCTTCTCCAGCCACCCCACCCTCTGATTTCCTCACCCAGTGAAGTCCCTTCACTGTCTGGCCTTCCTCACTTCCCCAGGCAGAGTGGATCATGTAGCTGGAACTGTATCAAACATCTGTGGCATGGTGCTTAGCATGTCGGCATCCCAAGTGAGGTGTTTGAGGCTCAGAACCAGACTTTATTTACATGAGTGGTCCTGACACCTGGCACAATGAATGGCACTGAACTGAAACTTAATAAATGTACCTGGCTAGGCTAGAATGTCACCATGACGCTTTATCTCCTGCAATGGCGCAAATGGAGTCTCTTCCTTTCACACCAAGAAATCCTCCCTGAGTGCCTCTCCTCCAAAAAAGTAGCAGCCCACCTGATGTTCAAGAGGCTGCAGGGTAGGTGGGGTGGAGGATGTGGCTTGTCGAGGAGGCAGGCAGCATGGTCTGATTGAAAGACTAGTTACAACTGGGGAAATTAAACAACTAGGTAAGTCTATGGGAACCAGGTTTCTCATTACCAGAGGAGGGATTTAAACATACAGAAAGGGGTAAAGCTAGAATGAGCACTGTGGAGTTAGATTGAAATTGAAAGAACCAATAGAAACTTATCATTTAGATAGATAGATAGGTAGAGGTAGAGATGTGGAGACAAAAATACAGAGATGTATGTATGTTCATATCTACATACATATGTTTTCTAACTCTATCCACTAAGGGGGCTTAGAAGCAATGACACTCTAGAAATACAATTACAGTGAGCACACCTAGGTTTGAAAATACCATCTTCCAATAAAAGGCCCTTTGGAGAAATGCCCTATGGCTGGGCAGAGTGGGAAAGTATAAAAAGAACCTGGAACATCTCGCTGTGCCAGAAAGCAAAGAAATGTTCAAAAGCTGGAAGGGGTTTCCACTATCCAAATCTGAAACAACTTGGATTCCAAAGTAAATAATAATAACATGTTATAAACTGTTCAATAAAAATAGGAATTCATCAATTCCACACTGAAATTAATTCATTAATTAAGAAACAAATGAGAACAGAGGATAAACTCTTCCTTGCAGTAGAATGTTGTTGTTAAGTTCCGTCAAGTCAGTTCTGATTCATAGCAACCCTGTATAGGGTTTCCAAGAAGCAGCAGGTAGGTTTGAACTACCTATCTGGAGGTTCTCAGTCCAGTGCTTATCCTATAGCACCATGCCAGGACTCCTGCAGTAGAATGCCAATTAGTAAATGTGGAAGGAATGATGGGAACAGAAAGTCACCATTTGGCAACCATCATTGCAGTGATTGCTTCAGAAGGAATCGTCAATGATGCTAAGGCTAGTGAGTGGAGGGTTTATGAGTAAGTGGATATTGGCATAATTCTGGAATAGCTCTATACATAAGATCAATTACAAAGGGGAGAGTGGTGGCTTTGTAGTGGAGAAGCCTAGAAGAAAGCAACTTTATCCCTTCTGGAACCAGGACCTTTATCATCTCTGGAACCATGGGAAAGCAAGGTTAAATAATGGTCAGTCAGGAGACTGACGGCGCACCTATCCATAAGGCTGAATAAAATCGCACTGAATCCACGAGAAATGTGATGCCAGATAATTCAGACTTCCAACTACAACTACTTCCATAATGTTACACGTCTTGTCTCAATATTCCAATGAGGCAGTTAATGTTCTGCCTGGGTTGTAGAACTACACCAACTATTGGCTGGATGATCTTCAGAAAGTTCTTCATCTCAGTTTCCTCTCTTCTAAAATGAGGGTATTAATGACCCCTACAGTTCGAAACCACCAGCTGTTCCGCGGGAGAAAGATGAGGCTTTCTGCTCCTGTGAAGATTTGCAGCCTCAGAAACCTGTGCAGGGTCACTATGAGTCGGAACTGGCTCCACGGTACTTAACAACAACAACAACAACAACAACAACAACCCTACTATGGATGGAGTCCTGGTGTGGCACTGTGGGCTAATGCGTCAGACTGCAAAGCCGTTTGAACTACAAGGTTGGTGGTTCAAGCTCTCCAGTTGCTCCTTGAAAACCCTATACAGGGTCATTATGGGTCAGAACTGACTCAACAACACTTAACAACAACAAATCCTACTATGGGAAGGAGTCTTGGTATGGCTCTGTGGGTTAATGCGCTGGACTGCAAAGTCGACTTGAACCGCAAAGTTGGCAGTTCAAGCTCACCAGCTACTCCTCAGAAACACTGTACAGAGTTGCTATGAGTTGGAACTGACTCGATGGCACCCAACAACAACAACCACCCTACTATGGGCGTGCAGTGGCTCCATGTAATAAACACAAGGTCCGCAGTTCAAGCTTGCCAGCCACTCCATGAAAAAAAGATGAGGCTTTCTGCTCCCATGAAGATTTAAAGCCTCAGAAACCCTATAAAGGGTTGCTCTGAGTCAGAACCAGCTGCAAACCACTCAACAGCAACCCTACTATATTAAAAACTGATGCATAAACTCATGTAAAATACTCAGAACTGTGCAGTTCTGAGATCAACATTAGCTATTAGAAATATTTATGGATGAGTCAGGAAATCCAGCTTCACAGAGATGGCAGTGCACTAGAATCCACATCTACTAAGCTCCTATCACCAAACTCAATTGCCTCCCAGAAACCAAGTACATGACAGTTTTCAGAATGCTGTTTCATTTACATTAAAATCTCTCATGGCCTTCATTTCACAAGCTAAATAGGACCTTGGCTCACTCAAAATGACAGTACTAATAAATGTTAGGCATCCCTGGATGGTACAAATAGTGAACATGCTCAGCTGCTAGCCAAAGGTCTGGAAGTTTGAGTGTACACAGTGGTACCTCATAAGAAAGACCTGGCAATTTTTTTTTATTAATTATGGAAAGTCCCATGGAGCACAGCTCACCTCTGACATACATGCACTATCTATGAGTTAGAATTGACTAAATGGCAACTGGTTTTGACCACTGTTACAGGAAGAATTTGAGCCTGTGTGTTCTGGCTGCAAAGACCTGATTGTTTTCCGGGCCTGAACTGAGCTTTAGAAACGAGAGCGTATCTTAGTTATCTAGTGCTGCTGTAATGGAAACACAAGTGCTTGGCTTTAACAAACTGAAATTTATCTTTCCCAGTTAGAAGGCTACACGTCCCAATTTGGGGCAGAAGCTTTAGGGGAAGGCGTTCTGTCTCTATGGCTCTGGGGGAAGGTCCTGGCCTCACCAGCGTCGATGTATCCCTTGACTCCTTGGTGATTTGTATGTGCCATGACATCTATCTTTGGCCATCTCGGCTTGCTTGTCCTAATCTGCTCATTTTATATCTGAAAGGCTCAAAACACAGCCTTCACTGATATGGCCTCTCAGCATAACAAAGAAAACTCATTCCCAAATGGGATTACTACCACCAGTAATATAGGGGTTAGGATTTTACAGTGATTGCACATATTTTGGGGGCACACAATTCACTCCATAACAAAGTCTCATCTCTATGGCCCATGAACAGCACGCACAGAGAGGGTCTTTCTGAACTTGAAATGTGCTATGGAAGTTCTGATGCAAAGAGCATCTCCGGCTCCCAAATGCATCACCAGGCTAGGATAGGCAAGGAAAGGTTCTGACAGGAAACAGGGAGACTTAAGAACAAGTGTAGAAGCAGAAACCAATCAGTGCAAACGTCTTGGGTTGAGTTAAGGGGGAACAAGCCCATCCAGATGAATAGGAGACAGTATCCTGACCTTCGTCTATCAATTGCCATTGGTTGTAATCTAATTTTGTCATCTGTGCAAGCGTATCTACAAAGGAAACCAGAGTCAGACAATGTGCCTATGCCCTGGGCCTGTCCCTTCCTGGAATCCTGATGGTTCAGCTTCCACACAAGCACAAGCAACTACTATAATCAACTCAACACTTTCGCCACTCACCCCAACCCAGCCAGGGAATCCTCAGGAGTCATCAGGGTGGGTTTAGACTTCCACAGACCTGAACCAATTACTGACCAATGAATTCGAACTCAAGGCAACCCATGTGTATCAGAGTAGAACTGTGCTCCATATGGTTTTCAGTGGCTGTAGCATAGTGGTTACAAATCTGGCTGTGAACCACAAGGTCAGCAGTTCGAAACTACCACCTGTTCCACAGGAGAAAGATGAGGCTTTCTGCTCCTGTAAAGATTTACAGCACCAGAAACCCTGTGCAGGATTGCTATGAGTCGGAACCGACTTCACGGCACATAACCACCACCACCAATCTTACAAAAGTAGATCTCCAGACTTTTCTTCTGCTGTGCCTCTGGATGGACTCGGACCTCCAACTTTTTGTTTACCCACCAAGCTCATTAACAAATTAAATTATCCAGGGACTCTGTGCCTAAATTAGAGGTTCTGTGTTCTGGGTGCAAGAACTAAGTCTCAGAAAGTCTGAATAATGTGCCCAGGGTCATACAGATACTCATCACCCCACCCACCCCCCAAAAATTACTACTGCCATCAAGTTCATAGCAAGTCTACATAGGGCTTCCAATACTGTAAATCTTTATAGGAGCATACAGCCTCATCTTTCCCCCAGGGAGCAGCTGATGGATTTAAACCACCAAACTTGCTGTTAGCAGTCCAATGCCTAACCCACCATGCCACCAGGGCTCCTTTACAGATACCCAGATGAGTGTAATTGCAGAGCCCACCAACCCAGGAAAATGGATCTCTAGTTTATGATCTATGAGAAGACAGAAGTAGATGATGCAGAGGTAGATTGCCAAGTGAACAAAGTGAGCACAGGCTTACTTGTGCTTACTTACTGATCCTCAGTAAACCACTACATAATCCTGTCAGAGATTATACATTTGAACAAGATTTTAAGTTGTTGTTAAGTGCTGTCAAGTCAGTTCCGACTCATAGCGACCCCGTGTAGGGTTTCCAAGGAGCAGCTGATGGATTTGGACTGCCGACCTTGTGGTTCGCAGGCCAGTGCTGATCCTACAGTGCCACACCAGAGGGTTTGATGTTGTTAAGTGCCTTCGAGTCGGTTCCAACTCATAGTGACCCTTTATAAGGTTTCTGAGGAGCAGCTGGTGAGTTTGAACCACCAACCTTGAGGTAGAGTGCTTATCCTATGATGCCACACAGGTACTAATGTTGGGAGAGAGAAAGACACCAGCCATACATAGAAGCAACTCTCTGATGTGGAGAAAAACTGAAATTGTTCACAGATTAGTAAATAAGCACAAATAAGGCCATGTATACCTTGCTTATTGGGTAATCTGCCCTTGAACGCCACATGACTCAAAAAATCAATATCCACCCCTATTACCCCCACCTCAGCCCTGCCAAGGCCATCTACACCAATTTAATCTCTTGCTCTTTCTCTTGCTCCCTGGGAGAACTAAATCTCATCTGTCTGCAGTTAGTAGAAGCCTAGAGTAACTGGATTCGATGCTGGAACAAAAGATATATGTGACGTTAACAGTTCATTGAACTGTGAGATGAACAAGACGTGTGTTGAAAAGGAAACCTGAAGTGAGAGTACATTTCCAGTGTTAATAAAGCTTCTCTTTTGTTGTATGTTTCCAAACACTGACTTCAGGATGGACGCCATCCGTTTCCTTCTAGAACTAGACAGGCCTGCAGATTTAAGGCATCGGTGCATCATTCGGCCTTATTAATGGACAGAGCACAGGATGCTGCGTCAGGGACTTACCTTCATCTTTAGCTCTGGCTGCAATTATTTCGCTGGCTTGGCAAAGTGTGTGCCTCTTGCTCACCCAGAGCATGTGCACACGCATAACAGCCCATCAGAGGAAACCTCCAAATTCCAAAACTCGGATTTACCATGCCAATGGGATTAGCAGTGCAAAGTCGAAAGCAAGCTATGTGCTCAACAGTTAGTGATTGGTTAATTAAATTATGAAGAGCCACGCACAATGAAGTTCTTCATTGGTTTTTACTGGGTGCTATCAAGTTGATTTTTCACTCATAGTGACCCCATATGACTAGAACTGCCCACGGGGTTTTCTAGACTGTAATCGTTCTGGAAGCACATTGCCAGATCTTTCTTCCAGGGAGCTGCTAAGCGGATTCAAACCATCAACCTTTTGGTTAGCAGTTGAGCTCTTAATCACTGAGCCATGGCGTCCTACATAGCCCTTAAAAAGATTGTTGTTAAAAAAAGAGAGAGCGAGAGAGAGAGAAAGGGCAGAATGTTGTTTAGATATGCTTGCTGACATGGAAAAATGCTTCTGATTTATTGTTAAATAGAAGAAAATCAAAGCAAAGTGTATAATGATACATGTAACATGATCTCATTTATATGCTAAGTGTAATAAGAAATAAAATGAAAGAAATATACTCTCGCTTTTAAGTATAAACAACAACAAAAATAACTAAATCATTTGCTGTGGAGTCAGTTCCAACTCATGGAGACCCCACATGTGTCGGAGTAGACTTGTGCTCCATAGGGTTTCACTGGCTTTTTTTTTTTTTTTTTGAAGTAAATCACCAGGACTTTCTCCCGAGGCACCTGTGGGTGAATTCAAACCTCTGACCTTTTAGTTAGTAGCTGAGTGTATTGACCATCTGCACCATCCAGGGACAGTGACTGAATTGGAGAGTCTCTGTCATGGATGCAAGAACTAAGTCTCAGGAAGCCTAATTGTGCCCAGGGTCCATGTCCATGTAATTATACCCATGTCTGT
Organism: Chrysochloris asiatica; assembly: GCF_000296735.1. Taxonomy (NCBI): domain Eukaryota; kingdom Metazoa; phylum Chordata; class Mammalia; order Afrosoricida; family Chrysochloridae; genus Chrysochloris; species Chrysochloris asiatica. The sequence goes on along the minus strand of NW_006408599.1, from coordinate 3,560,350 downwards.
GTAATTCCGGAACCCCCGCTCTAACCACCACATTAGCCAATCGGCTGCCAGTCCAGCTGCTCCAATGGCCCTGCTAAATGGAGAGCAGATGTTTCACAGTAACAATTCCATGCCTTTTGGCCATCTCCCGGGTCAGCCAGACAGTGGCCAAAGTAAACAAAGGATTACTTCTCTCCATTTACAAAGTCATACAGGCCTCCTTTCCCAAGCTCCAACTGCTTTATCCAAGCAGCAAATGGCCAAGGACCTAAAATCCCTCTTTTCCCCTCTCTCCTGATTATATTCTGATTTTTTCCGAGAATGTTTATCTTAGACACTCTTTAGAAACTTCAACCATCCCAAACCTAACAATCGTTTGGGGTTCCAGCCAATCCTAATTTAATTGGAAAACTCATTTATTGGGCAAGGCAGGAGGGGAGACAGTAAAATGTGTGAGGAGAGCAGCGAGGTCATCTCTTATTCAAGTGTCCACTGATTTCCATTGTGGGAAACAAAGTTCCTGCTTGAGAGCCCAAAGGGGGCCTCTTGGGATTTGACCTTAGACCATATGAATATAGGGATGAGGACATTCCAGGAAGAAGGAATAGAGTGAGCAGAGGTCTGGATATAGAGACATCAGGTTGCTTAGGAACAACCAACAGTTACTAGAAGGCTGAAGGAAAAGCAAGAGATAATGTCACAGATTATATGATACAAGGCTCAGATTCCATTCTAAAAGGTCTAATCTTCATTCTAAAGGTCAGGGGATGCCATCAAGGGTTCTGAGCAGGGGAGTTATACTTTGGGGGTTTTAGTTTGACTGTGGCAGGTGGGATGGATCTTAGGGGAAGTGAGCCCAGAGGCTGGGATGCATTAGAAAGATGTGGCAAGATCAAGAAAAGATATGAAGCCTGGACATGAGGAGATAGAGATAATTTGTGATAATCAGTGTGTAGTGAGCGGAGGGAAGAGAGGAGTCAGAGTTGATTCCGTGGGTCTGATTTGGGGGTGGAAAGATGGTGCTGATCACTAAGATGAGGTACCATTAGCAGGCTCAAGAAGAACAGCTGAGTAAGTTTGGGGTTAGGTGCCAATGGAATATGCCAACGGAGGAGACCAGCAGGCAGCTGGTAGTGAGAGATACCTGGGAGACCTGGGTCTCTCTTGGATGTCATAATGCCATTGACTCTCAGGGGCCAGGCATTGGAATAGTCTTATAAGTGATTCCCTTCATTCCTTTCCTGTCCAGACCGGGTCTTCATTGCCAGGACCAAAAGATTTAGCACTGCCTCGGTTGCTCCCCTTTCTCCTGCTGTGCATTACCCAAATGCAGCATGGTGCACTTCTGAAAAGATAAAACTAAGTTCCTTTTTTGTTCCTCATCAGACATTTTACAAATATCCAATCTTATTTACGGTCTGTTGTTGTTAAATGCCTTCAAGTCGATTCCGACTCATAACGACCCTGTGTAGGGTTTCTGAGGAGTGGTTCATGAGTTTGAACCACTGCAGTTCAAACCAACCTTGCAATCCAGTGTGTTATCCTGAAGCACCACACCAGGACTCCATTCAAAGTCTGGACCTCTCTTAAGAAGGAGTTCCCCACTTCTTTTATCTGCCTAAATGCCGTATTTTTTGTTTTCCCTTTTATTTGGCTCTCTCTACTTCTGTTTCTCTACTTTTTTACTCTCTGTTTTGGTCTCTCTCTCCCTTTTCCTTCCTGTACATATATATACACACATACAAGGGGAATTTCAAAAATTTTGTGGAAAAATGAAATTAAAAGATAGTTTTTTTCCACGAACTTCTTGAAGCCCCTTACATATATGTCTTTGCCTTAGTTTCATGGTCCCATTTACTGAATCTGACCTTGTCTGTGTCCCTATTTCTCTGTCTGTGCACGGGTCTCTAAATATGTCTGTGTATATGTCTGAGTGTGTATGTCTATGTGTGGGTCAATGTATCTGTCTCCAACTGTGTGTCTGAGTAAACCGCATGTGTGTGTGTCCACGTGGGTCTGTGTATGCCCTGCAAGTATCAGTCCATATATCCATGTGCACGTTCCTTCTCATGCCTCTCCAACTACGCCAATTCTGAGAGCAGAAAATTAGCTCAACCAGAGAATCCTCTCCAGACATTTTCAATGGAGTTGGAGTTGAATCCTGTCCCTCCCCACCACCCGAGGTTGCTGCCTGTTTAAAGCAGGGAGAATATAGAACTAGAAACTTGAGGGCTCTGAGCCCACTGGGCAGAGTGGAAGGGAACTGAGTCAGATCACCTCCCAGGTCACCTCCCTCCATTGCTCAGACCCTCTGCAGGCTCCCAACACACAGAGAACAAGACAAGGACCTTCCCAGCCTGCCTCCCTCTCTGACCTTGCGCTTCCCTTTGCTCACTGCTTTCTGGTCAACTGGCCTCCTTGCTACTTCTGATTCTCTATCAGCCTGCTGACAAAGCCTGGAATGTTCTTCCCCCAGCATGCACGTGACTTCTTCTCTCACTTCATTCAGGGCTCTCGTCAGAGGTCACCCCTTCCAATGGCATTCTTCTAGTTTCCTCAACACAATTGTCGTCCCCATGAGTGCAAAGCCACCTTTCTTTTCTCCCCTTCTCTGAAGGACTTGGGCCCTGGGAGGTGCTAGAGGATTTTTTTTTTTTTTTAATTTAATCAAAGTAGGAGTCACCATGGAAGGGCCATATAGCAGACGGGGCTAGATCACCTCTACTGCTATCCCCTCTCTGCCCTCTAACTGCCCATTCAAAGATCCCTTCCCATGTAAACATGTATTCTGGCATTCTGAAAACCAACTGTAGCGTCTCTCAGAGGGGAGTGGTAGGTATCATTACAGAGCTGCTGTAACGAAACACCATGAGTATCTTATATGAACAGGCATTTATTGTCTTTAAATTCTGGAGGCTAGTTGTCCAGATTCAGGGTGCCCGTAGGGCCATGATCTCACTGAAGATTCTAGGATAGGGGTAGGGAACCTCTTTTTGCCAAGGGCTATCTGGATATTTATGGTTAGGTGGTTAAGTACCGTGAAGCCTCAAGGCAACCCTGTGTAGGATTTCTTAGGCTATAAATCTTTACATGAGCAGAAAACCTCATCTTTCTCCCCAGGAACCACAGGTAGTTTCAAACTGCCGACCATGAGATTACCAGCCCAAGTTGTAACCACTATGCTACCAGAGCTCCTTCTTGGATATTTTTAGCATCACTTGAAGGAGCTCTGGTAGCGTAGTGGTTACGAATTGGGCCGCGAACCTTAAGGTCAGCGGTTCAAAACTACCAGCCGCTCCGCGGGATAAAGATGAGGCTTTCTACTCCCGTAAAGATTTACACCCTCGGAAACCCTGTACAGGGTCGCTATGGGTCGGAACCGACTCGAAGGCACTTAACAACAATATACATTTCTGTTGTTATGCAAAAAGTTCCTAGATTTCTTGAATTTTGAGTTCTGCTTGTGGTTGCTTTGGCAGGACCGACCAAGTGCTTTCACAGGTTTATACAGCCCGCTGGCCAGATGTTCCCCACCCCTGTTCTAGAAGATTCTTTCTCACATCTCTCACATGACAGGGGAGCCTAAATTTCTCTGCAGCTTCACATTCCAATGGGTTTTCCATCTGAGATTATTTCTCCCTGGGACCCCCAGTTTGCTCACATTGATCACACTTCATTCTTCTGGACAGGGGCAAAGGTAGCACCACTGCCTCTCAGAAAATGAAACAAGAAGAGAAGGGAAGAGAGAAGAGAGGGAAGAGGTGAGGCGAGGAAAATAGAGTGAGAAAAAAGGAGGGAGAGAATTAGCTAAAAGAGAAAAGACAAGCCTCCTATACACAGGGAAAGTTACATATGAGGACAATTACTCCCCGAACCGCTGTTCAGTGAAGCGCTGCAAGTGAGCGTCCCCAGGTGCTGCCGAGGCTTTATGGAGTTAGGTGATATACGATGTCCGCCACATGCCCAGTGATCTATGACTGGGGCCCCCGCTTACACCCCTGCCTCAGGATGGCTGCTGTGATTTACGGCTGCTCCCTAGACTCCAGCTGGCACTGATGCCGGCATGGTCTAATGTTGTGTCTGGGATGGGGGAGTGCATGCCAGGAAGAAGAGGGACACATCCAATTTCCTGAATGAACCCTGGGAGGGAGGTGTGCAGTATGTCTGGTGAAGGGGCCTCTTCATCCAGCTGTGAGGATTTATGTTCTTGAGTTTCATGACTCTAGGGATGGTCTCTACTGCTTCATTGTTAAAAGATTTGTAAACTCTAAGTTTCTTAAAGTTGGAGCTGAGTTCAGAGATCTCTTCGAGTTCTGTAATCAATCCAGTCATTACAAAAGGTCATTGAGCTCCTCAATTTTCCTAGAGACTGGTTCTGGGTGTTGACTATACATAGCACTCACTTTCTAGAAAGGGACACAGACATTACACAGGAAACGGTCAAATAAAATGATGGCAGATTTTATCACACTTATAAATAGCACCACAGACGCTGAGATAACAGATGATAAGAGGAAGCTCTTCGTTAGATGGACTGATGAGAGAAGGCCACCCAAAACATGGGCACTGACCTGAGACGCAAAGGATAAAAAAGGAAGCAGTCATGTGAAGCAGAATCATGTGCAAAGGCCCTGGGGTGGGAAAGAGTTAGCCAGGTGTGAACAATTAGAAGGAGAACAGTTTGGATAGAATATGGCAAGGGCAAAGGAGAGTGGTAGGTTTTGAGTCTAGACATGGAGTCAGAAAGCAAGGTCTTGAAGGATCTGAGTCTTTGCCCTAATTACAGTAGGTTCCACTATAAGGGATTTCATTGAAATAGACATTAGCAAGTATTGTTCTTTGACTAACACTCCTACCTCTCCTTGTAAAAACCCAAAACATGCAAACGATAATGCTTTGTTCCTCTTCCCACTTGAGAAGAGGAAAGTTCTCCAGATGGAGAAGATAGAGTATAGGAAGCAAGAATAGTTGTTTTCGCTCCAGTTCAGCCTTGGGTTACCCAGTTAGCACCATGTACATGAATGGCTGAGACAATGGGGCTAAGAGTTCAGTTAGGAGAGGCAACTCCTCATCTGATCATTTTGTTCCCACAATCCAAGGAATATTGTAGAAAAGGTCCAAGAACTAAAATAAAATGACCCTGTGTTCTTCCAAATGTGAGCTGTAAACATGACCACCCGATCTATCCCAGATAAACCCTCCAGTCTCCACCCATCAATCTGCCCCAGGTTCCCTATGTTACAGCCATAATGAATATGGAACACACTTTTTTTGGAAACTTTTTATTGTGAATTGAGTGAAAGTTTACAGAGTAGATCACCAGTTTTATATTCAACAAATCACACACTTTGTTTTATCTCAATGGTTACGATTCTCTCTATGTCACAATTACCCCACTTCCTTCCTGTGATTTTCAGTCCTATTCCACCCTTCTTCACAACCCTTCTGAACTTTGTCCTTAGGTAAATGTCTTGAATATAGGACACACTCTTGCAAACTACTGCTCCCTACCAGGAACATCCCTACCCTCTCTCACTGACTAATTCCACTAGCTTTCAAGATTTATTTCTAGTACCTTTTCTTCAAGGGAAACTTACATAATTCCAAACTTGATTGGGTCCAGCTCTTTGGTATCACTCAATGGGGTGATTTCCTGGTTACATGGACACCTAACCAACTAGACTGAATTCCTTGAAAGCATGGAGATCATTTCTTTCCTTGATAAAATATCTGGTACTCACAGGGTACCAAGTGAGTAAATCAACAAGAGTAACTAAATGTCATTAAGCTTCAGTTCATCTTCCCAAAGATGTTGATGGTGGTGATTAGCCCCATGAGAATGGCCCATGAAAAGGGAGGAAGCAGGACAGCTCTGTGAGCACAAGCTTGGGGACAGCGAGTGGAACACATTATCTACAGGAGCACTTATCTCCTGCCTGCAAAGAGTCCTAGTGGCACATGAGCAACTACGCCAAGAAGCATGGCTTACACTGGGGTGAAGAGGTTTGTTCCCTTATATGACTCTTCAGAGTCTTTATATGCTAAAGAGAATTGCCCATTTCCCAAAGTAGAAAAACATGATTTTCTCAGCTTTAAGACATCTTTCTAATATCAGGCATTTCTGAAATCAGATACATCTTACAAATGATGATGTACACTACTTTTGTCTTTTTCTTCCAACAAAGCTATTATTAAATCAATGATGTGCCATATGATTCATGGGTTCCTGGAATCAAGAACCACAGCACTATATACAGGGTCACCTAGGTTTGGGGCTTCTGGATAGACCTGGTTGGACCTGCCATCCTAGTATAATTATTAACAGTGCCCCTTTTCATTCTCAAAGGTCCCAGTTTGGATGATAGATGATATGGTGTGGTGCTATAGAATAAGCACCAGACTGCTAACCACAAGGTCAGTGGTTCAAACCCCAGCCACTCCTCAGAAACCTTATACAGGGTCACCAAAAGTCAGACTTGACTTGACAGCACTTTACAGTATGAAGAAAAGGCTGTCTGCAGAAGCCCCATGCTTCTAGCCAATGGATGAGCAGGAGGCTATATTTAGGGATCACCTGTCAAAATAAACCATCATACCTCAAATACCCTTTCCAGCATCTTGACACAACTTCCTTGAAAGACGTGTGGTTATGTCAAAATAACCAAAGATCTTTCAGCGATCTCCTAAGCAGTGCTTCTAAACTCTTCCATTGAGCCATAAATCCTTAAAACCAGGAAAGCAACAACATGGTGCCCCAGGAATGTCACAGGCACCACCCACAGCAGCCCGCAAGAGATTCTCCAGAATTCTTAGGTTTAAAGCAAAATGCATAGAATTTGCCATCTACACTACTTAAAAGCTATGTTTCAAATTCAATACCAATATATGGAATTGAACCACCGGAAAGATGTTCTGTGTTTATTCTGGAGCTTCAGGTGTCCCCAGCACATTTCTAAGAAATACAAGCCCAGAGTCCTTTGCTCTTATCAAATGGAGTTGCTTGCTGAGAGTGGACAGGTAGATTTCACCAGGGAACGCTATGTCACAAACAACCCGAGCATGACAACAACTAACATTGATTGGGCACCTACAATGTGTTGGGTATATTTCATTCATACCACAACTCTGGGGCACACAATCATTATGACTGTATTAGAGATCATGCAACAAAGACTCAGAGAGGTTAAGGAACTCACTTAAGGAGCATAGAAGAAATAAGAAACTAAGATCCTTCTGATCGAAGCCTGTCTATCTCCCTGTTCAGGCTCCCCACGACTCCAAGCTTTGTCTTCCTGTCTCCTCATGCTTTATTGAAGAGCTCTGGATACAAGATGTGTCTCCCATCTCAGGTTTCTCATCATCTTCGCTGTCACTTTGAGTTTCTGTCTTCAAATTGACTTCCCAGGGCTCTCATGAGAAATTTGATTTTTTTCTTTCTTTTTTTTTTAAAGCATCTGTGTCAATTTGCAGTTCTAAAAGCTGGTTTGTATTTAGGAGAGATTATTTAGTGAGATAAAAAAAAGTTGCTGAAAATGTAGAAAACTACTATAGATAAAATGCTTTTATTCTAAGATACGATCTGTTGGATTCTCTACTACCAAAGTGGGGAGGAAAACAGGTGGTACTCCAGAAAAATACTCACAGATGGAAAGTGTATAAATGGTAATTCACCAAAAACAACTGCAACCGTGACTTTTAAAATATGATGCTGATTTCTTTTTTGGGCCGATGTATTACATTGGAAACTTTGGAACTCCCTGGATAATGAATGCTTTGCTAATTAGATGCTAAGTCCTAGGGAAAAGGCATGGAAGAAGGAGAGGGACTCTTTAATCACTGTACAATTTTAATCTATGTCCTCAGTGATTTGGACCCAGATTTTTCTGAAGAAGAGAGATACAGTGCAGCGGGAAGATCTCAGCTAAACCAATGCATTTCAAAATAAAGCACATTTTCCTCCATGCTGTTGTTGTTAAGTGTCATCAAGTTGGTTCTGACTCATAGTAACCCTGTATAGGGTTTCCAAGGAGTAGCTAGCGGGTTTGAACTGCCAACCTTGTGGTTCGTAGTTCAATGCTGATCCACAGTGCCATGTTGTTGTTGTTGTTAACTGCCATCAAGTCAATTCCTACCCATAGCGACCCTGTAGAGGGTTTCCAAGCAGCAGCTAGTGACCTTGAACCACCGACCTTGCTGGTCAAATGGCTTTACAGTCTGACGTATTAGCCCTCGTGCCACACCAGGCCCCCTTAGTACTGCCATAGAAGTCACAGAGGCTGATAGAAACCGAGTCGTCCCATTCCTAGAGCTAACCAAAGTTTTCTTCTCAACCTTTGTTAGTTGCCATGAAAGTATAAAATAAACTGGGCTGAACTAGATTGAAATGGGTACAATAATTATTAGGAGAACTGTTCTCTGTTTGGCAAACTCCTACCCATACTGCAAAGCCCTGCTCAAATATCCCGCCTGTAAATTACTAGTCATCAAGCATGGTCAGGAGTCCTAGTGTGGTGCTGTGGGTTAATGCACTGTACGGCAAAATTGGTTTGAACTACAAGGTTGGCAGTTCAAGTTCACTAGATAATTCTCAGGTCATATACAGGGTCACTATGGGTCAGAACCAACTCAACGGCACTTAACAACAACAACAACAATGCATACTCATTCTCTCCCTACTCAATACTCACTCTACTATTTATATATTCCTATTTTAAAGCACCTATCTTGTAACCCTGAATCTGTTTTGTTGCTGAGTTGCTTACATGCACTAGACTATGAGATCCTTTAGGTTATACTACATCTTTATCCAGTGTGTCTGGTACAGGCTATAACACGTTAGCTAGTGAATAAATGCCAAGTGAAGGAAGGAGTCAATGAGCAGATGTGATAAAGCAAGGAAATAAAAAAGGAACACAGTTCTTGGGTGGTGCAAACTGTTAACACACCTGACTGCTAACAAAAAGACTGGAGGTTTGAGTCCATCAAGAAGAGCCTCAAAAGATAACCATTGAAAACACTATGGAACAGAATTCTACTCTGACACTCAGGGATCGCTATGAGTCAGAACTCTACTCTGATATTCACGGGGTTGCTGTGAGTCAGAATCAATTCTACTGACACTGGTTAGAAATGGATTTCTTTTCCTTCCACAAAGCAGCTGTGTCCTTCAGAATAATTCTTCAATATGATTCAGTTGCATCTTCAGTTTAATCCATTCGTTCATTCATGCATAAATCTTTTGTGAACTCTAAGGTGTATAGTGAGCAACCACCTACGTTTTCTGCCCCTCTGGGCTATACTAGAAAGCTGCTATCCCACTTTAGTGCATGCATCCGTCTGATAGGGGCCTGTATAATTGCATGAATAATAACAGTTGGAACTCATCAAACCAATCTGACTTAGAGATGCTTTGGGACATATGTGCCCCACAAATTGTATTAACAATTACATCTATGGAATGAAATGATGGAGAAGCACAATATCATTGTCAGAACAAGGCCAGGGGCTGACTACAGAACACATCATCAATTGCCTATATACAAATTGAAGCAGAAGAAAATGAAAACAAATACACAAGAGCCCAAGTATGACCTTGAGTACATCCCACTTCAATTTAGTGGCCATCTCAACAACAGATTTGATTACTAATTGGACACTAATGAAGACCATATGACCTGTAGGAGGACATTAAGAACATCAAACATGAAGAAAGCAAAAGATTGTCAAAAACACAGGAAAGAAAAGACCAAAGTCAGAAGAGACTTCTGAAACTGGATCTTAAACATAGAGCAGCTAAAATGAGAGGAAGAAATGATTAAATAAAAGAGCTGAACAGAAATTTTCAAAGGGCAGCTCAAGAAGACAAAGTAATTTAATGAAATGTCTAAAACCTGGAGTTAGAAAACCAAAAGGGAAAAAAGCACTCAGCATTTCTCAAGATGAAAGAACTAAAGTCCTGGTGTTGTACTGTGGTTAATGTGCAAACTGCAAAGTCGGTTTGTACCCCAAGGTCAGCAGTTCAAGCTCACCAGACACTCCTAGGTCGCTATGGGTCCGAACTGACTTGACAGTACTTAACAACAACACAACAGCTTGCAATATTGAAGGACTCTATGGGTAAAATACTAAATGACACAGGAAATATCAAAAGAAGATGGAAGGAATACACAGTCATTGTACCAAAAAGAACTGGTTAACCTGTAACCATTCTGTTGTTGTCAGGTGCTTCTGAGTCAGTTCTGACTCATAGTGACCCGATGCATAACAGAACAAAACACTACCTGTTCCTGAGCTATCCTCATAATTGTTACTATGTCTGAAACCATGTGGCTGCCACTGTGTCAGTCCATCTTGTTGGGGTTTTCCTCTTTTTCACTGATCCTCCACTATTCTAAGCATAATGTCGTTCTCCAGGTATTGGTCCCTCCCGACAATATCTTCAAAGTACAAGAGACAAAATCCTGCAATCTTTGCTTCTAAGGAGCATTCTAGCTGCAATTCTTCCAACACAGATTTGTTTGATCCTCTGACAGGCATGGTACTTTTAATATTCTTTTCTAACACCATAACTCAAATGCATCCATTCTTCTGCAGCGTTCCTTATTTCATTGTCCAATTTTCACATGCATATGAGGTTATTGAAAATACCACAGCTTGGGTTAGGTGCACCTTAGCCTTCAAATTGACATCTTTGCTCTTTAAATCCGTCTTTTGCAGCAAATTTGCCTAATGCAATGCTTCACGTGGTTTCTTTCTTTGAAGCTCCTTCCATGAGCATTGATTGTGGATTAACGCAAAATGAAGTTTTTGACAACTTCAATCTTTGCTCCATTCATCATGATATTATTTATTGGCCAGTGGTGAGGACTTTTTTTCCTTTACATTGATGTACAATCCATATGAAGGCTGTAGTCAGTAAGTATTTCAAGTCCTCTTAGATTTCAGCAAGCTAAATTGTATCATCTGCATATCACAGATTGTTAATGAGTCTTCCTCCAATCCTGATGTCATGTTCTTCTTCATATAATCCAGTTTCTTGGATTATTTGTTCAACATACAGACTAAGTATGGTGAAATGATACAACCCTGACACACACCTTTCCTGATTTTAAACCATGCAATATCCCTTTGTTCTGTTCAAATGACTTCCTCTTGGCCTATGTACACGCTCCTCATGAGTACAATTAAGTGTTCTGGAATAACCATTCTTCACAATATTGTACATAGTTTTTTTATGATCCATGTAGTCAAATGCCTTTGCACAGTCAATAAAGCTCAAGTAAATATCATTCTTGCATTCGCTGCTTTCAGTTAATATTCATCTGACATCAGCAGTGATCTCCATCTCTCATTTCATGTCATCTTCTGAATTCGACTTGCGTTTCTGGAAGCTCCCTGTCAATGTACTGATAGAACAGTTTTTGAATTATCTTCAGAAAATAGTAATTGCTTGTGATATTAATGATATTGTTTGATAATTTCTGCATTCCATTATGTAACCTTTCTTTAGAATGGGCCCAAATATAGATCTGTTACAGTTAGCCAGATAGCTGTCTTCCAAATTTCTTAGCATAGATGAGTGAGTTTATTGAGAGATTTCTACTTGTATTCCATCAATTCCTAGAGGTTCATTGTTTTTCACCAATGCCGTCAGTGTATCTTGCTCTTAAACACTTTAAAGAGGTACTGTGCAGCACACATTTTCCTAATCAATACATCGCTAGATTTCTTGACTGCTGCTTCCATGAGTGTTGATAGTGGAACCGAGCAAAAAATGAAGTCTTTGACAACTTCAATATTTTCTCCAATTATCATGTTGTTATTTATTGGTCCACTTGTGAGTATTTTTGTTTAATTTACATTGAGATGCAACCCATACTGAAAGCTGAAGTCTTTAATTTTCATCAGTAAGTATTTTAATTCCTCTGTACTTACAGCAAGCAATGTTGCATCATCTGCATAACGTAGGTTGTTAGTGAGTCTTCCTCCAAACTTGATGTTGTGATCTTCATCTTGTAATCCAGGTTCTCAGATAATTTGCTCAGCATACAGATTGGATAAGCATGACAACAGAATACAACCCTGACACACACCTTTCAAGATTTTAATCCATTCAGCATCTCCTTGTTCTGTTCGAACAACTGCCTCTTGGTCTATATACAGGTTCTTCATGAGCACAATAAAGTGTTCTGGAATACCCATTCTTTGCAATGTTATCCATACCTTGTCACGATCCACACAGTCGAGAGACTTTGCATAGTCAATAAAGTACAAGTAAAGATCTTTCTGGTATTCTCTGCTTTCAGCCAAGATCAATCAGACATCAGCAATGATATCCCTTGCTCCACGTCCTTGCCTGAACCCAGCTTGAACCTCTGGTAATTCCCTGTCATTGTTCTTTGGCAACTATTTTATGTATTTTCTTGCTTGTGATATTAATGATATTGTTCTATGATTTCAGCATCCTGTTGGGTCGCCTCTCTTTGGAAGGGGCACAAATATGGATCTCTTCCAATCAATTGGCCAATTGACTGTCTTCCAAATTTCTTGGCATAGATGACTGAGTGTTTCCAGTTTGTTGAAAGATTTCAATTTTTATTCCATCAATTACTGGAGTCTTGTTCTTTGCCAATGCCTTCAGTGTACCTTGGACTTCCTCCTTAAGTATTATTGACTCTTGATCATACGCCACCTCTTGAAATGGTTAAATGTGGACCATTTCTTCTTGGTACAGTGACTCTGTGTATTCCATCTTCTTTTGATGCTTTCTGCGTCATTCAATATTTTTCTATGGAATCCTTTAGTATTACAAGTTGAGGCTTGAATTTTCTCTTCAGTTCTTTTGTTTGAGAAATGCTAAGTATTTTCTTCCCTTTTGGTTTTCTAATTCCAGGTCCTTGCACAGTTTATTATAATACTGGACTTAGTTTTCTTGACCTTCCATTTGAAATTTTCTGTTCATATCTTTTACCTCCTCCTTTCTTCCATTCTCGTTAGCATCTCTACCTTTGGAAAGCAAGTTTCAGAGTCTCTTCTGATATCCATTTTGGCTTTTTTTTTTTTCTTGTCTTCGTAATAATTTTTTGTTTTCTTCCTTCCTGTATGATGTTTTGATGTCATCCCACAACTCTTTTGTTCTTCGGTCATTAGTGTGTAATGAATGCATCAAAACTCTTCTTGAGATGGTCTCTAAATTCATGTGGAATAAGTTCAAAGTCACATTGTGGCTCTCATGGACTTGTTTTAATTTTATTCAGCTTCAGCCTGAACTTGCAACTGATGGTCTCTTCCACAGTCTGTCCTTGGCCCTGTTTTGGCTGATGATATGGAGCTTTTTTCCCACAGATGTATTCAATTTGATTTCTGTGTATTTCATCAGGTGATGTCCATATATATGCTGTCTTCTTTTTTTTTAAGTTTTTATTGTGAATTGAGTGGTAGTTTACATGGAAGAACATCGGTTTTTCACTCATCATATTTCATTTCACTGCAATGATTACAATCCCCTCCATGAATCATCATTTAACAGTATTTGCTTCCATTCCCTCTGTTTGTGTTTTGTTTTGTTTTGTTTTGTTTGTTTGTTTTTATGTACACAAAAACAGTTCAGAATACATAATCATTTGAACAACCAAAGGACACATTCTGCAAGCCTGCCTCCTGGCCTTTCTCTTTCCATAAGTCTAGAGTCCTCAGCTGCTCTATCTCTCCATGTCCTCATCTCTGCTTCCATCTATGGTATCACTGCTTCTCTGGATAGGGTCCCACATTCCATGCATGCTCTTCTACCTTGATGGTCCTAGGGTCCTCTGTTCCTGGAATGTAAGATTAACTACTCCCCTCCTTTATTTTACAAAACTTCTACCTTTCCAGTTATGACTATCACAATTAGTTATGATAATAATTACTCACTATTGAGTCATTAGAATCTTACCCCCATCTCCTTTCTCCAGAACCACCTAGACAAGATGGAAACTATTCAGTGGGGATTCTACCTTCCCCCATACATGTTGAAACTAAACTCCCTCTTGAAAATTTGTAAGCCAGTCACTTTGTGCCTTTATTGTCCCTCTCCCCATCCCACCCGCCCCCTGCCCATTTTAGGTAGCCAGTGTCTAAGTTGCGCATCCCTATCAATCCTATGTACAGAGAGAATAGGTTTGATCCTTGATGTGAAGACTCCTTCCCTCTCACTTGGTATTTTGAGCTACTACATCCATAAGTATAGGTCAATTTCATCAAATTGTAGCAATTTACACTTTTTTCCTTTATCAAATTTCTTTATCTTCCTCTAGAGGACTTCTGATGTGGTGTTGCCGGTAAATGTGGTAAACTACAACGTTGGTTTACCACATACCGTTAAGGCCAGCAGTTCTAACTCACCAGCTGCTCCTTGGAAACCCTGTACAGGGTCACTATGAGTCTAATCCCGACTCGATGGCACTTAGCAACAAAAAGCAACAAGCAAGTCAAGTTCTGATCATCAAGCCATTGAAACTAAGTCAAATGGGTACTATAAGAAAGTTTGGGCATTCTTGTGTGTCTCCCCTCACTTCGTATCAGTTGGATGCTTCACTCTTAGCCCTCAGTGGCTAGGTCCTTGTCCATGGGCTTAGGAGTTCACAGGTTTCACCATACTTTGGACCAACTAACCCTTCCTCTTCTCTCTCTCATCTCAGGGTCGAAGGGAGTCTATGGAACGTGGTCAAACTCAGCCCATATCTTCATTACTGCCTTTCCCCCACTTCCACTCACCAGTAGACCAACATGTTTGCCAGCAAGGTTCCATGCCTGCTCATGCATTCTCTTTGAGTTTCAGTCTTGGAGGTGGGTTAGTCCCAAAGGGACTTAATTGCTTGCCTTGATGGCTTCCCAGCGAGCAACTTGCTTGTTCTTGTAGTAGACAATTAGTATAGTCATCTTTTATGTTGTTTTTTAAAAAGTATTTGCAATGAATAAGTTATTGGGCTTGCAAAATTCTATTATGCACTTTCCAGCATCTTTTCTATCACTGAGGTCATATTTCCAAGTACTGATCCTTCCTCTTTGTTTCTAACCTTTGTATTCCAATCACCAGTACTTATCAATACATCTTGATTGCATGTTTTATCAAATTCAGAAGAAATTGGTAGAATTTCTCAATTTCATTATCACTGGCTTTAGTGGTTGGTGTGTAAATTTTAATAATAGTGATATTAACTAGTCTTACTTGTAGGTGTGTAGATGTTATCCTATCACAGGCAGCATTTTTCTTCAAGATAGATCTGGATATGTTTTTGTGGGGGTTTTTTTGTGATGAATGTAATGTCATTCTTCTTTAGTTTGTTGTTCCCAGCATGATTGTCATATCAAAATGACCAATACCACTCCATATCAGCTCACTAATATCTAGGATATCGATTTTTATGCATTCCATTTCATTTTTGACAACTTACAATTGTCCTAGATTCATACTTCATACATTCCATGTTTCTTATTAATGGATGTTTAAAGTTGTGTCTCCTCATTTTGAGTTATGTTCCATCAACAAATGAAGGTCCTGAAAGCTTTACTCCATTCATGTCATCATTGTCAACTCTACTTTGAGGAGGAATCTCCTCCCCAGTTGTATTTTGAGTGCCTTCTAGTCTGAAGAGCTCATCTCTGGCACTGAAAATATGATATGATGATGTTCCGCTGTTACTCATAAGCTTTTGACGGCTAAACATTCAAAAGTAGTCTGCCTCTGTGTCTTCCTAGTCTTCTTTAGTCTGGAAGTTCTGCTGAAACCTGTCCACCCTGGGTGACCCAGTGGGTATTTAAATTACCAGTGGCATTGCTTCCAGCATCACAGTAACATGAAAGCCACCACCGTACAGATGAAATGTGGAGCAAAGGGAAATATGTATGTATGAATATCCTATGTCAAACCTTTATATGTGTGGGTATACTCTAACTCTCCCTTCTCCACCTGTGCAGACTGTGTATCTATCCACGTGTCTGCCCACAGATCACTATTATTACAGGATTATATATATAACAGTATTTACCTCCTTTCCCTTTAACTATTGCTCTCCTCACTGTGTTTTTCCCTGCTTTCATCATTCTTCTGGTACCCTCCCTTTTGTTTTATATTGGAGGGCGGTAGGTTTTTAATAAACTGCTGTAAGATAAGCACTTGACCCCAAGGTCAGTTTGAACAACAAGGTCAGTGGTTCAAACTCACCAGCTGCTCTTTGGAAACCCTATACCAGGTCGTTGTGGGTTGGACCAGACTTGGCGGCACCTAACAACTTAACAACATATATATATAGCCCATTGTCTCATTTTTCCAAGTATCTGCAGTTGCCTACTCACCTGCAAGTCACTGCATCACCCTGTAAAGCTAAACATGTTTACATTCCTGGGAAAATCTACACAGTACAGCAGTTCTTTCTCAAAGCCACAATTGATGGCTGAGCTATTTGGTTTCAAGTATAAACAAGCATTTGTGTAATGACAGTTTAATATCTCCATCTTCTGCATGGAGTCCCAGATAATTAATATTCAGTAAATTAGAAAATGCTTCAGAATAATCATAAATTATCCAAAATTGATTTCAGGTCAGGTACCAAATAACTTCCTGGCTGACTTTTTTTGGTGAACTTGTTACAGCTTTAGCACTGGAAATCGGTCAAGCACCCACCCAGTAACGAGGATCACAGAAGGTCACATGGGCAAGAGTGGCCCAGGGACCCAATAAACATCACAATTCAGGTTTGTATGGGGCTAATATTAACTAACAAGTGGCTGAACTTCTGACTTATTGGGGCTTATGGTCAACTACAACCAATACCTACAATATGGTACATATTCAGTAAATATTTAGTGTTATTGAGATACTAAATTGTGTTTGCCACCTCTGGCCTAGTTTCTCTGGTTGTCCCAACAATTGTTCTATAGTTTGCAACATCACTGATCATGCTATATCCTTCCACTGCACATATTCTTTCATGGCTCCCTATTACCTTTGAAACAAAGGAAGACACCCTCAAGTTTATATCTATGGAACAGACAGACAGGAAACACCAGAGATTTCTTCCTTCCTGCCCACAGCCTTCCCTCTCATCATCCCCTTTCGTATCCTGGGCTCCAGGCCTAGGGAACAGCATGCAGAACCCATGGCTGGCAAGCTAATTCTAATTGCCCCACCCTGACCCTGTATCCCCTCAACTTAGATCCACTTCCGTCTTTTATCTGTCTGACCCATACTCATTTGTCAAGAACTGATCTCAGATACAGTTCTCATTCTCTGGTCCAGTTTCATATATCCCCTCTCCACCCCCATGGACCACACATTTCCTGTGATTCCTCCATGAAGGCACTGATCACACTGGACTGTAAATGCTTGTTATCTGGCTTGGGAGCTCACTGGGATCTGGGTCTGTATCCATAAGAGAAGGATAATAATGCCTACTCTTCAGGGATACCATGAGCATTATATGAGATAAGTTGTACAAACTGCCTAGCAATGTGTCTGACACACGTTGTTAGCTCCTGTAAAGCCAGCTGTCTCTTCATGGGGACCTCATTCACAATGCAACTAGCCACTGCCCAATCCCGCACCACTCCATGATTGGTTATATTGCTGTAATCCACAGGGCTTTCATTGGTTAGATTGCTGACTTTTGTAATCCACAGGGCTTTCATTGGTTAGATTGCTGATCTTTGTAACCCACAGGGCTTTCATTGGTTAGATTGCTGACCTTTGTAATCCACAGGCCTTTCATTGGTTAGATTGCTGACCTCTGTAATCCACAGGGTTTTCATTGGCTGCATTTTGGAAGTAGACTTCCAGGCCTATCTTTCTACTTCATCTAAGTCAAGAATCTCCACTGAAACTCATTCAGCATATGAAAAAAATAACTATCTTTACAGAAGCAAACTGTCAACATGCCTTTGTCCTGTGGATCACTGATGGGTTTGAACCACCAACCTGTAGGTTAGTCAAGTGCCACCAAACTCCTTACTAATTGTCAATAGCCCCAAATCATTGGGACTACCAAAAATAGTCTATAGATACAAACGTCACACAGGGAGCAGCACGGTTCCCTTTGAAAGTTACCGCCCTAGAAGACTGGTGGAATCCAGGATCCCATGCACCTCAGTGGGACTAGCAGGGTTCAAGTGGAAAGATCAGCTCAGAACTCCAAATGGAAGACCTCAGAGGAGGCTGCAGGGCATCAGGCTACCACATGGGCCAGCTGCCTCAGCGCTGAGGCTGCCTCCAAGGACAATGTTTGTAGATGGGGGTGTGAGCAAGAGGAACTCACATGCCCCTAATGGCCTCCAGCTGCTGCCACTCACAGTGTGCCAAGAGGCACAGCCAAACCAGACTGAGCCATGGGGTTCCTGCCAGGCTGCATCTAAACCAAGCTCAGCCACCAACTTACTGTAGCCAAAATGTAGAATGCAGAAGCAGGAGGCTGGGGTTCTAGTCTCAACTCTACTACTGACTGTGTAATCTGGGCAAGTTACTTTACTTCTCTGGGATAATTTCTACCTTTGCCGGGAGAGTTAGACAAGGTTATTATTCCATAACTGAAAGAACACCTACTGGGTACCAGATACTGAGCCAAATGGTTCACCTAATTATAGCATGGATGCCACAGGGTGCCACACAGCACCCTCAGGGTAAGTATGGTTCCCACTCTACATACAAAGTCCAGCATTGTGAATCAACATTTTCAAGATTACTCAGCTAATAAGGGTAAAGCCAGACATCAAAGCTAGCTGTGCCTGAACCATTCTCCATCATCTATTCATTCCTCTTTCATGAAGAAGTGACAAGTGAGCTAAAACCTGAAAAATAAGAAAATGTTTATTATGCAAAGATCTGTGGAAAGAGGGTTTCAAGCAAAGAGACAAATGTGACCAGTAGTCTTGAGACAGAAAGGAGCTAGTTGAGGAAGAGAGATGAAGGATGTGGTTTGTGTGTGGTGAGGGGAATGTGGTAAAAGACAAAGATAAGCAAAGACAGATTGAGGCCATGATAGAATTTGGATTTCCTTTTAAGAACAATGAGAAGTCATTGGAAGATCTAAAAAACCACCATGATCTAATCTTTTTTTTTTTTTTTAACTCACATCAAACAAAGATATTCAGATAATAAATATTTTTTAAAACTTTTTATTGTGCCTTGAGTGAAGGTTTTTACAGAACAGATCGGTTTTACATTCAACAAATTATATACTTCATTTCATTTCAATGATTGCAATCCCCTCCACGTAACATCAATGATCCTACTTCATTCCTGTGATTCTTATTTCCATTCTGCTTTCTTTCCCAGCCCTTCTGAATTTTCTCCTTAAATTCTGCACTTTTGATCTTCCATGGTTGACCCTTCTATGGTGTGCATACCCCACTAATGTTGACCACCACTATATACTTATGTATTTCTATGGTGTGCACACCTCACTAATGCTGACCCTACTATATACCTATGTACTCTGATTGGCTGAAAATTGAGCCACAGGATGAGTCCAGTTCCAGAAAAGTGACCAAGAGCCATAGTCACGGGTTCCTCCAGTCTTTTTTCTGATCAGCAAGCCTATTTGTTTCTTATAACTTTTAGTTTTGTTCCATATCTTCTCCCACATTATCTTCTAATGTAATCCCTTTCAGAACAGTTGATAGTGGTAGCCAGGTACCATTTAGCTCTTCTGGTCTCAAGGTCATGGAGACTGACGTGCAAATGTTCCATTACTCCGTAGGATTAATTGATTCCCAGTGTCTGCGATTGTCATCACACTTCTTTACTTTGGACAAAAAGAGAACAATAGTTGCACCTTGTTGTTGTTAAGTGCCGTCGAGTCGGTTCCGACCCATAGCGACCCTGTACAGGGTTTCCAAGGGTGTAAATCCTTACGGGAGTAGAAAGCCTCATCTTTCTCCCGCGGAGCGGCTGGTAGTTTCGAACCGCTGACCTTAAGGTTCGCAGCCCGATTCGTAACCACTACGCTACCAGTTGCGCCTTAGATGGCCATAAATGAGCTTTTCAGACCCCAGCCTCTATTCACCAAAATAGGTGCAGAGCATTGTCTTTGTGGACTCTGTTAGGCCAATTGACCATAGTGTCCCCTGAGACCACGATCCTGAGTCCCCAGGGCCAGCACCTCATTCTCTCAAGGTTTTTGTTAATGTCTAAGAAGCTTTCATAGTTTTACTCCCTGTCTGGAATCCTGGGGTGATGCTGTAAGATAAGCATTGGACTCCTAACTGCAAGGTTATTGGTTCAAACTCACCAGTCATTCTTTGGAAATCCTATACAGGGTTGCTGTGAGTCAGAAGCGACTTGACAGCACTTAACAGAAAACAACAAACAGCAATGCTTCACTGCACTAATCTACATTTTTTAAGCATCATTAAGGTTACTCAGGAAGCATAGATGATAGGATTGTAAGAGTTAAGACAAGGAAAGCAGATAAGAAGCTATTGTAGCTGTCCAGGAGAGATGACTGATTAGACTGGAGATTTAGCACTGGAGTTGGGGCTATATTTTGGATATAGCACAAACAGGACTTACAATTGAAAGAGAGCTCCCAAGCATTTTCTGCTACACCACACTACATTAAATGGCCTCAGAGGTCACCTAATTTTGTGTGGTGCTTGGTGTTTACCTACTTCCAGTGGTGCTTCCCAGGACTAGGTGATCTACCACAGCTCAATGGCAACCCTCCATTCAACAGAAAATGCCTGGAGGGAAACTTGCATTTTCCTGGGACATCACCCCTGTTAGCTCCAAATCTCTCTTTGGAGGCACCTCAAGGAGATGGGTTCCTCTTCCTCAGAACTCTCTTCAAAGAATCGATCATCCTCCTGCCTTAGTGCTTACTCTTGGGGGGGCAGAAGAAGGACCGCCACATATTGACTTTTGCTGCTGGTCCTGCTTCTTCTTCTTCTGTCTGAGTCTTCTCTCTTCCTTATACCCTTCCCAAGCCATTCACACCCACACATGCATATACACACACTCACAACCATCTCTGTAATGGCAGGAATTGTATCTGTCTGCCCCTTGGCACCTGCCAAGCCTCTGAAGTTTTCATGGGGAGCAAACGAGAATAGAATCCAGCAACTTTCCAAATTTCCACCATAAGACAGGTTGCTCTAAACCCCCAGCTAACAGCTTCTCAGAAGGGAATCCGTGATCAAGAAGAAAGCTTTGGATCATGGAACACTCTCCTCCTACTCCTCAAATTTTTTGGATGGGCTGAGAAGTTGCTCTTAGTTTCCTAAATGGGTTATCTCAGCCTGTCGGCTTCCAGTGTGACTCACCCCACTTAAGTACTATTTCCAGCCAATTACACCCCCTTCACCCTAAAGCACTAGAGAAATTAACATAGATCAACTCTAAGGCAATGGGTTTGGTTTTGGTTTAATGGGCTTAAGCAGATCCCAGTGCCAAAACGAATGCAGATGACAAGGAGGTTCTGGACCTCCCACCTCTTCTCCTGCTTTCTCCCCTGTCAGCTATTTATTCTAGCAGCTGAAAAGGCATATTTCACCTGCCAACCAGTTCCTATTTTAAGGCCTGCTCCTATTTCCCCCCAGAGTACTTGTAGGGGGAAAAGGCCTTTTGAAGATCACACAAGAGCAAAATTAGTGGCTTTGAACATTGATGGAGGTTCTAGGCTTCAAGTTCTGGTGGGAACTACAGTTCTCACTGAAAAAAATAAATGGACAAAAGGGAAAGAGATAAAGGGAGGAAAGAACCACAATCCATATTAAAGGGATTTTGATAATACAGGAGTACAAGAAAACTAAGAATCAAGAGCTCAAGTAATTTGACTTACGATTTTTGCTAAGTGACCTTAGATAAGTCAGTAGGTCTCTTTAGGGCTTTCCCATTCAACCTATGCTGGTTGATGAATAAGTACTTTGTTAGGTACTGGGAGTCCCAAGGCTACAAAATGAAGGTCTTAAAACCCAGGAGCTCACAGTTGTGTGCAGAAGCCAGGAGAATGGGTAATTACAGTACAGCGCGGGCCATAATGCCCATTCTCCATCTATGCAATCAGCAGCTTAGCCTAGAAAATAACCAGCATTGATAGTAATAACTAATACCAATTGAGCTCCAAGTCCTTCCTACACACATCGCACCACTTTGCTGAAAGTTGTTAAGATCACCAATGACCCTCTCCGATTGCAACATTGCCAAAGCCAAGGTCAGTTTTCAGTTCTGCTCTTCCATAACCTACTAGCAACATTTCCATCTTAGAGTTTCTTCTTCTGGTTTCCCAGACACTATACTCCCTGGGTTTCCCTCCCAGCACTGTGGTCATTTCTCTCAGTCTCCTTTGCTGGTTGACTCTTATCTGAAAATCTCTAGGATCAACCCTTAGAGGCTTGTTGTCTCTGTCACACACTTTGCTGCCTTGGCGATCTCCTCCAAACTCATGGCATTAAATTCTATCTCCTATGTCCAGCCTCAACCTCTCTCCTGAACTCCAGACTCATTATTTCCACCCTGGATGTCTAAGGGACACCTCAAATGTAATATGTCTCAAAATCAAATTTGTGATTCTTCCTAAACTCTAAAATAAAAACTGTTCCACCCATAGACTTTCTCATCTTATTAACTGTAATTTCAACTTTCTAATTGCTCAGGTCATACACCATTAAGTCATTATTGATTCATCTCTTTCTTACATCCCACAACCTTGATATTATCTTCAATATATAGACTATATCTCAGTCACTTCCCACAGTCCCATTGCCACTGTGGCCCAAGTCAACATCATCTTTTCCATAGATCATGGATCAGAAAACTACAGACTGTGTGCCAAATCCATCCTACCATCTGTTTTTTGTAAATAAAGTTTTATTGGATCCCAGCTACACCCATTCATTTATATATGATTTGGGGCTGCTTTTATACTCTAAGGGCAGAGATAAACAATGACAACAGAGATCATATGGCACATAAAACCAAAAGTACTTACTATCTGGCCCTTTATAGAAAATATTGCCCATCTCTGGCCTAGATTATTACAAAAATAGTTCCTTCTATTTCTAGCCTTGCCTACACAGTTCTCAACACCTCAAGCAGAGAGATGTGTTTTAAATGTGAGTCAGATCCTGTCACTTCCTTGCTTGAATTCTTTAGTGACTTCTTGTCCTGCTCACCCCAGTTCACCTAGCCTTGCAGCTCTTACCTCAGCTACCTCTCTACACTTATCTCCAGCTATCCTCTCTTTAAAACTTCTTCAATCACGCCACACATGTTCCTGGTTTCTAGAACATTCTAGGCATGGAGTATTTGCCTTTTCTATTCTCTCCATCTCCAATCACCCTCATCAGACTCACCCCTTGCAATGAACATTTCCTCAGGAAGCCTCCCCTGAGTACCCTGGATAAAATAGTGCACCTCGCAAGCACCCACTGCCTCTCATACTCTCTATTTCTCTTCATAGAACTTACCATCACCTGGCATGACATGCATTCTCTTATTCATCTGATTATCAACTGTCTTGCCTTCTTGACATCAGGAATTCTGCAAGATACACACTGTCATATTCTGAGCTTAGCTCAATGTCTAGTGCATAGTAGGTTAATTGAATGGATGCTTCCTGTAGGTCAGTGTTTGCACTAAACCTTTGACATGCTTTAAGACATTAATTTGAAGTAGGCACTGAGACCCAGAGCCCAAAGGCACCTCACCAGGATTTCAAGTCAAATGGACCACAAAAGCTCACCGTTCTAACCACTTCCAACTCCTAAAATTATGCTGCTCTGTAAATATTAGAAGACATTTTAACCAGCAATCGTATTTCTTCCTCATTTCAAAACTGCTATATGGGTAATATCTCTGCCATTTACAGAAGAAGAAGGTTCAGAAAGCAGGGGGACAAGTAAGGGCCAAGGTTTCTGGAGGTGACAGTTTGAATCCAGGTCTCAACTTCTACAATAATTTTGGCTTTCCATCATCGTCTTCTGCTGCAGCCAAAAGATTTTCTCGAATGTATTTGATACTTTTTAAATGAAAGAGGGTTTGGGTTTTTTTTCCTGTTCCCTACGTGAATTAAGAACTTCTGAAAACTTCTTTCCTTTCTTGCCTGATCCCGCCCTAGCTGAAGTGGGACAAACCACAGAATGTCTCATAAGAGCCAGCAGGAGGGGGGCCAATAGGAGATGTGAGTATATTCGTATATGCAAATTGGAGAGGGTAAAGAACACTGGGAAAGCTGCTATTTTATCATTTGTGGTAATTATAGTCATTTAGAGTGGTGAATCAATGGGTTCCTGGAGGTAAAAGCATCTCGGAAGGATAATGTGGTATGATTAAGAAGTTCTGATTACAACTGCTGTCATTTTCACTTTACAAAGGTAGGAAAGAGACAGGGGTCACAAGTGCAGTTACACAAGCCATAAGGGTGGGGACCTCCATATGCCAGGTCCTGTCCCAAGCACTGGGGACACAGAGAGGAATCAGCATCTCCTTCCCCAAATCACTCATGGAGGAAAGAGAGACACATACCACGACTGGAATCCACTGTGATTTCTGCAACAATGTGGGTAGGAACTGTCAAAGAAGGAGAGAAAACAAAATGATCAACTTTGTCTCAGAGGGAAGAATTTTCTGGAAAGGCTTAGAAAAAAAGGCCAGGGGATTGCAGTGTCAATAGGAGTGACCGCTGCCAGGGGAAATGAGGTTATAGTGCATGCAAAGTGGAAGAGATGTCAGGAGGACGCCGCAGGAAAAGTTGAGAATGCAGAGTAGCCATTTATGAGCCTGGTGACACTGCAAGCCGGGACCACAGAGTGTCCCTACGACTGCATTGGGGAGTCTGGATGTGACCCAGAAATTGATGATAATCATAAAGACAAACAGGAGACTGACTTGGTCAGAACTGATTTTTCAAAAAACGTGGTGAAGCCAGAGCATCAGTGCAAAATACCAGATATTCTAATAGAGAGATGAGAGTGAGGGGCGGGAGTCCAGAGTTCTGACAAGGTGAAACAGAAACAGGAAACTCAGCTTGGAACTTAAAAAATGACAACTTGAAGAGGCATTCACAACCACTTAATTCAATCCCCATTTTACAGATGAGCAACCCAAGGTTCAGAGAGGTTAAGCCATCTGCCCAAGGTCACACAGCTACTAAAAAAGCAGAGAAGGGTTCTGGGCACAGGTCTGTCTGATTCCAAAGCCTGAACGCTCTCCGTTATCCCCTCAAGTCTCTGATACATAGGCAGAATGAGAGAATGATCCCAAGATCCTGTCATCTAACGTGAGTACCAGAGAGCAGTATGTGAACACTGATTTCCATATCCTCAGGGAAAATAGGAAGTTCCGAGAAGACAGGAGACCTGAGGGATATTGTCAAGTCCCTGGAAGACTGCCTTGAGGCAGAGGGGCCAGATTTCATTCCCACAGAGACCACTAGGGCAAAACTGATGTGTGTTCCAAGGAACCAGGTCACTGACCAGCCCAAAGTTCAGTGGGGCAATCAGACCTATTCCTCCAATGTGTCTATCTTAAGAAGGAGTGAATGCCCGATCACTGGGGGGTATGAAAGCCAAGACAGAGTATCAACCTTCCCAGGATACACTAGAGTAAATTCCTACACCCTAAGAGCTTCTAAAGGTCCCTTTCCACCTCACAGTTGTATATAACCTTTGAAAATGAGGACATATCTTCCAAACAAACCAAGTACTGAAGAATTGTTTTTTAATTTATTCTCAAGCAGAGAGGATTTTGGAAACCATTTTGGTGGGAGAAACCTAAGGAAGAAGGGAGTCTCTGACGCAGTAGTTCTTGAAGGATGAGAAGGAAGAGACAGGGTTCCAGTAGAAGGAACAGAAAATGCTAAGACCCAGAGGCAAAATCAAGCACGATGATGTCCATGAGACCACAGGAGTTCAGCTTGGCTGAAGGCAGCTGGGGAGAAATGGGGCTGCAGACACAGACATGGACCTCCCCAAGGCTGCCTCTGCCCCATATGCCCCTGGGAAGCTAATGGTGCGTTTCAAGAGGCAAAGTGAGGTGCATTTTAGAAAGTTCACTCTGAGCGACAGCCATGTGGAGTCTTTATCATTTGTTCCTGAAGACTCTTTTAGATAAAAAGGGGAAATGAAACCATTCCTAGGCTTCCAAACTGCAGTGTCGGGCAGAGTGTTTCAATCACGGTCCGGGGCAGAGGTGTCCGCCCACATCAGGACCCCAGAACTCCTGGCCCCCTTCCCTGAGCAAAGGGTCATGTCCCCAGGATACCTGCGACTGCCAGGACCTCCCTGCCTTGGCCCAAGCGGCCCCCTGAGCGTCAGCCCCTGCACGAGGCCTCGGCCTGGCCTCACCACTGACAGATGGAGCGTTTGTTGACGCTCCGGTGACAGCTTGAAAACTCATCTCCTCCCTCCGAGCCGGCCCGTTCCACCTCGTCCTCCCATCTGCCATCTCATTTTAAAACTAGCAGAACAACTCGGCTAGAGCAATTCCGACTTTTTCCATCTGTGCCGAGTTAATTAAGAGGGTAATGAGAGCTGGGAATGAACGAGGCCTGCATTAATTCAAGATATGATTAAAAGAAGCATTTTTAAAATATATACGTGTATGTGCACTGAACAAGCCCGGATGACTAAGCTGTGAACCCTAGGCCAAGGGCCTCCATGTGTCTGCAAACACAGGGCTTCAGTTCATGTTTGGGAGGGAAACAGAAAGGTAGAACCAAGCCCACTCAGAGTAGGTGCCACCAACAGGGTAGGCCCCAGGAAGGGATAGAAACAGAGAGCATCTCGGAGTCCATTCCTCACACAGTCACTCCACAAAAACTAGTAATCATCTGGTACCCATATGCTTGGGAAAACTGAACAATGGAAAAGCCCAAAGAATTGATGCACTGTGGTGTTAGTGAACAATGCTGAATACACCTTGGATTGCCAAAAGAACAAACAAATCGGTCTTAGAAGGAATACAACCAGAATGCTCCTTATAAGAAAGGACAATGAGACTTCAACTTACTTACCTTGGATTTGTCATCAGGAAAGAACAAACTCTAGAAAAGGACATCACAGTTGGTAAGTAGAAGGTCAGTGAAAGCCAGGGAAACCCTAATGAGATGAATGGACACAATAACCACAAACCTACCAATAATCATGAAGATGACGGACGTAGGAGCAGGAACATTGTGTTCTGTTATATATGAGGTTGCCATGACTTGGCACCAACTTAACAGCAACTAACACCACAACAAATATGCCCAATCCAGAGAATAACAAAAACAAACAATAACTAGAAATGCTCTTTATTAAGAATTCCATTCATGTATTACCTAACCATTTAACTAAAAAAGACCCAGGTACATCAAAATTTCCCTAAAAAGAAACAGAAATAAAAACTGAGACCAGAACCCCAGGGATTTCTAACTCTTATTCCAGTTGGTCTATGATGGTGGTGATGGTGTTCCATGGAGACAGTGTATAGTGTTTCCAAGGCTGTAAATCTTTACAGGAGCAGAAAATCTCATCTTTGTCCCACAGAGCACCTGGTGGACTCAAACTGTTGACCTTAAGGCTAGCAACCCAACACATAACCTACTACACTATCAGTGTTCTTATATAAGTAAAAATATCAGTGATGACAATAGTGGATAAGTAGTTAACATTCATTGAGCACTTACTATGTGCCAGATATTATTCTAAGAACAGTATTTATGTGTTGCCCCATTTAATTCTCACAGTGATCCTAAAAGGTAGATTTTTCAGATGAGCAGACTGAGGTTCAGAGAGTTTAAAAACCTCAATTAGGAAGATGTAGATATAAGATTTAAATTCAGATCTCTATGATACCAAAACTAAACAATGCCATGAAATAGTACCAGCCATTGTTCACAAGGAGACAGGCAATTCAAATGCATATCATAGTATTTGGGAGGTACAGAGAAGGGGGTGCTCTATCTAATTTTGTGTGACTAGGGGTAGGAGACCTCCTGGAGGAGAGGACATGCAGGCAGATTCGGATATGATGCACTGAGTGTCCACTGTGTGCCAAGCAATTGTCAGCCTCTTAATGTACCTCACGTCATTAACTCCACCTAACCCTGGGATGGAGACTCATGTGGACAATAAGAAGACCAGGGTAAGGTGAGTATCTCTTGCCTGTGAGTTGAGGCAGGATTTGCACACAGGTTATTCTGACTCTAAAGGAGGCCTGTGTCCTCAGCTCAGGATAGAGACATTCAGAAGTGGGGCAGAGATTATGAGAAGGTGTGAGTGCTCTGAGGACATCATCTCAATAGAGGGCTGAAGGACCTAGAGTCAACAGTTCCTTCCCCAGCCCAGAAGTCTGGGCATCTGGGTACTAGTCTCTATTTAGCTGCCAATTGAGCTCCAGACCTGAGGAAAGTCACTTAGCTTCCCTGTCTGCTCGTGGGACCACTAGCTCTAGGATTCCACTCCTAATGTCCACTCCCAATGGCCTGGTCCAGGGAAGAGTTGTCTCTTCACACTGAGCCTGGCCTTGTACTTTCTCAGAAGTAAGCCTGTGCTAACTCTCCTGCTCACAAGATCCAGTTCACAGAATACAGACCACTTTCCAGGCCCTTAGCAATCTATGCCCAACCTTTCCTTACTTGTCACCTCCTCTGACCTCATGTTCTTATCTTACTGAACTTGGAGTTGGAGTAATCTGCAGGCCCCTCAAGCTTTGAACAGAAGTCATCGTTGTCCCATCTGTTCCATTCTCCATCTCTCCCTGACCCTTTATCCATGAAGGCAGAATATGCAAGTCATTGTGGATCCCTCCTAGTCCCTCCAGACTGTCACCATATCCTATAGATGGCCTCTGTGAAGTACCTCTGGAGCTCTCCTGCCCTCATGGGTCTTTGCTGCCATTACCCAGCTCAGGCTTGTCTTCTCCCCTTTGTTTTTTTGCAACACCCCCTGTAACACAGGCTCACTTCCTTCCCTGCCCCTCCAGATTCCCCTTGACACACCTTCTAATAACATTGTTGTTTTATTTTTGTGCAAATGGTATTTTATTACAACAGGCAACCTAATTTATAAATCAATACCCATTTCAAGGAAAACATTTAGACTACATAAAAGAATGCCTGAATATGAAAAACTCAATGAGCAGAATTTAACAAGAAAATGCACATGAAAATTTTGGGATGTTATGTAGTTATGAGGATTTCTGGTGTGGTGCTGTAGGATCAGCACTGGACTGAGAACCACAAGGTTGGCAGTTCAAATCCACCAGCTGCTCCTGTGAAATGCTATACAGAGTCGCTATGAGTTGGAACAAACTTGACACTTAACAACAAAATGTGGTTACAAATAAGGGAGTCTTGGTGTGGCACTGTAAGAGAAGCACTGGACCTCAAGTTTGGTTTGAACTGCAAGACCAGTGGTTCAAACTCACCAGCCACTCTGGAAACCCTATACAGGGTCAATATGAGTTGGAACCAACTCGACAACACATCACAACAACAACAATGCAGTTATGATTGTGCCACTGTCACGGCAAAATAAAAGTCCCCTTCCAGAAGTCAGAAATGGAAGAAGACCTTAAGAATGTAGCAGAAGCATTTCCATTCACCAGTTTCTGTAGTTTGGTGCATGCAGAGAAGTTTCTCCTAGATTTTGGGTGTGTTTGCTCTTTAGAAAGAAAGAAATGAAGATGTGTTATTAGGCCATCCTTTGAACCTTCTGCTGCTCTTCCATGGACAATTTATAGGTTGATTCTCATAAGCTTCTGAGACTCATTAGGATCCAGTTTCCCAAGGTGAGGGATTGCTTTTTGGACAATTATTTCATCAAGTTCTCAGGAAGAAATTCATAGTAAAAGATGAGGCTCCAATCACTGCAAAAGTTACTAGAGCCACTGACTTAAAAACGTTCTTTTGTTTTCATCACTTGGGAGAAGACTGGTGAGACAGAGGAGAGGGAAGAAAATGTTGATGACCAGATCTCATGAGGTCACTCTCTTCTCAAAACTCTCATCACTCAGAGCACACAGGACAACTTCCATGGCCCTAGCATTTGAAGTCCCTCCCAAGACCCTTTGCAGCCCAAATGAGTCATTCATCATGAATACAGAAGAATTCCCCATTCTCAAATCATGCCCTGCACTCTGCACACTTCTCTGCTATGTTATCCTTCTGCTTGAAAATGTCTTGCCCCTTTCTTGTTAAAACTTTCTCTCTCTCTCTCTCTCTCTCTCTCTCTCTCTCTCTCTCTTCTTTCTCTCTCTCTCTCTCTCTCTCTCTCTCTCTCTCTCTCTCTCTCTCTCTCTCTCTCTCTCTCTCTTCTTTCTCTCTTTCTCTTTCTCTTTCTCTGGGAGGACTCCCCAAATCTCTGCAGCTCAAGTGTTGTCCACCACATCTGGATACTCCCAGCTCACTCACTTTCTTCCTTTCTCTCACCTGCTATTGGAATTCAAGACTCCTCTCTGGTATTTTAATCTCCCATGTCCTTGTTTCATCTCATCTACTAGACAGGGAACTTTCTGAGCACTGACTTTCCACGACAGATTCATCCTGTATCCATGTGCACTTCTCTACACAGCAATATCACCTATGTTTGGCCACATATAACTGAAAATGCAGAATAACAGTGGCTTCAACAGGAAGGGTATTCACTCATCTTTCATGTAAAAAAGCACACACTAGGAGCCCAGGTTCCTTCTATCTTTCTGCTCCTGGAAGCTTCATGAAATCTTCTATATGGATCTCATTGGGTAGAATTTAGTCACTTGAGCACACCTAACTTTGTTAAAGACTGAGAAATGTTGTCTTTCAGCCAAGAATATTGTAATTCCAGATATAGTTGAGATTATTTCATATGAAGAAAGAAGGCAAAGGTGAGGATGGGGACTGAACGAAGACAAGTAATCTCTTCCACAGTAGACACACATGGTGAGTAAGTAAACCAATGCATCTTGGGATCATGGTACACCGAGGCTCTGAGCAAACCATTGATGAGCAGAAGATGGACATTATTCTACTGTGACTCTTAATCCAAGGCTTCATCTCCATGGAATGATGAAGTAAAAAATAATGTATTTGTCATTATCCATTTTCCTTTTCTAATAGGCAGAAGGAGTCATGAAGAAAGAAGTCACTTTGAAGATTGAATGTTCTCAGTCAAATCTACAGACCAGCATTTACCAACTGTAGGATTCAGGCAAGTAATTTCAGAAAACCAAAAGGGAATAACACGCTCAGCATTTTTCATGCTGAGGGAATTGGGGGGGGGGGGGGGCGAGATCAAGCCTTGACTTGCAACAGTGAAGGATTCTATGAACAAAATATTGAAGAATGCAAAAAACATTAAAAGAAGATGGAAGGAATACACATTCACTAAACCAAAAAGAAATGGTCAATGTTCAACCATTTCAAGAGGTAGCATATGATCAAGAGCCAATAATACTGAAGGAAGAAGTCCAAGGTACACTGAAGGCACTGGTAAAGAAAATTGAAATCTTTCAAAACACTGATGTGACACTGGAGGCGCTCACTCATCTATGCCAAGAAATTTGGAAGACAGCTATCTGCCAACTGATTGGAAGAGATTCATATTTGTGCCCATTCCAAAGAGAGATGATTCAGTGGAATGTAGACATCATTGAACAATATCATTAATATCGCTGCAACAGTATATTGCCAGAGAACTGGTAGAGGTTCCGGCAGGATTCAGATGAGGATATGGAACAAGGGATAATTGCTGATGTCAGTTGAATCTTGGCTGAAAGCAAAGAATACCAGAAAGATGTTTACCTGTGCTTTATTGACTATGCAAAAACTTTTGATTGTGTAGATCATGACAAGCTGTGGACAACATTGCAAAGAATGAGTATTCCAGACACTTATTATATTCGTGTGGAACTGGTACATATTCTAAGAGGCAGCTGTTCAAACAGAATGGTTTAAAATCAAGAAATTCAATCTGTATACTGAGCCAATAAACCAAGAAACTGGATTATATGAAGAACGTGGCATCAGGATTGAAGGAAGACTCAGTAACAACCTGCATTATGCAGATGATACAACGTTGCTTGCTAAAAACTAAGAGGACATGAATATTTATTGATGAAGATAAAGACCACAGCCTTTGGTGTAGGGTACACCTCAGTGTAAAGAAAACAAAAATCCTGATCACTGGACCAATAAACAACATCCACATAAATGAAGAAAAGATTGAAGGTTGTCAAAGATTTCATTTTGCTCAGATCAGCCATCAACACTTATGGAATCAGCAGTCAAGAAATCAAATAGCATATTGCATTAGGCAAATCTGCTGCACAAGACCTGTTTAAGGTGTTCAAAAGCAAAGGTGTCAGTTTGAGGATTAAAGTGTGCCTGATCCAAGCCATGGTATTTTCAGTAGCTTCATATGCATGTGCAAGTTGGACAATGAATAAAGAAGACTGTAGAAGAATTGATGCATTTGAGTTATGGTTTTGGAGGTGAATATTAAAAGTACCATGGACCATCAAAAGAACAAGTAAATCTATGTTGGAAGTACAGCCAGAATGTTCATTATAAGTCAGGATGGCCAAATCTTCATCTCTCATACTTTGGACATGGTATCTGGAGGATCCAGTCCCTGGAGAAGGATGTCATGCTTGGTAAAGTGATGGTCAGCAAAGAAGAGGAAGGTCTCCAGTGAGATGAATTGGCAGAGTGGCGGCAGCAGCAATGGGCTCAAGTGCAGCAGTGATTGTGAAGTTGCCGTAGGAACAGGCAGTGTTTCATTCTGTTTTGCCTAAAATCACTATGAATCAGTACCGACTTGACAGCACCTAACAACAACTGACCAAACACATTGGCCACAAAACCCTTTTTATACATGAAATCGTATTCGTTAAGTCCAACATGTAACAGAAAAAAAGCAAAGCTGCTCTGAGTTAAGGTTGAGGGGGACACAGATTCCTCCCAACCCCAGGCTACTCTTCACCACCTGAATCTTTGGCAGTCTTTTGTATTAGTTCCCTACCACTACCATAACCAATTTTCATAAAGAAGATAGCTTAAAACAACAGAAATTTAATCTTTCTCAGTTCTAGAGGCCAGAAGATCAAAATCAGGGTGTCAGTAAGTTGATGTTGTCTCCAAAGGTTCTTGGGGGAAGTCCGCTCTTGTCTCTTCCAACTTCCAATAGCCCCAGGTGCTTATTGGCTTGTGGTACATAACTCC
The DNA here is from genome assembly GCF_000296735.1 of Chrysochloris asiatica. NCBI lineage: Eukaryota > Metazoa > Chordata > Mammalia > Afrosoricida > Chrysochloridae > Chrysochloris > Chrysochloris asiatica. The sequence continues at coordinate 3,527,219 of NW_006408599.1, read as the reverse complement.
AATCTCTGCCTCCATCACCACTTGGCCTTCTTCCCTGGATGTCTATGTGTTTCTCCATTTATAATAAGACCAATTATATTGAATCAGGGTCTATCCTACTCCAATATGATTTCATGCTATTTTCATTACAAAGACCCTGTTTCAAATAAGGTCACATTCATAGGTATCACTTGATCACTGACCTAATGGTTGACAGTTCAAACCCACCTAGTGTTACCATGAAAGAAAGACATGGAGATCTGCTTCCAATAATATTACAGCCAAGAAAGCCCTATGGTGCAGTTCTGCTCTACAGTCATGGGTTGCCATGAGTTGAAATTAACTCTACAGCAACAGGTTTGGATTTCAGGGGAAGGGAGATTTAGAACTTCAAAATGTCTTTTTTTGGGTGAACAATTTAGCCTTTAACAACTCTAAAGGCCATGTCTGACACCACACACACACACACACACACACACACCATGGGTCCAAGTTAACTCATAAAGTGGTTCTAAACCATTGTCTGCATCTAGGAAGGCTCTCAACTCCTGAGACTCTGTTTTGCTGTCTTCCTCAGGCAGCCTGAAAGACTGCCAGCCCCAGGTCAGAGAAAAGGGGAGAACTAAAAGGAAGCTGCTGCTGAGAAATGCCCTTTCTTGAGGAAGTTTCAATCTGACTGGTCCTTTTCTGTATGCTCCTGAGTCTTAAACTCTGAAAAGTAAAGTCTCCTAATGGAAAATGTTGATGATGGCTAAACTAGGAGGTTGAATGAAATTAGAGCAAAGTTGAGACCAGGTGATGCACTTGTGATTTTTAATTTACATAATGGCAAGACAGAATATATGATCTTGGGAAGAAGAAGAAAAATGGTTGAAGGAAGAAAAAAAAAAAAAAAGAGACAGTCATTTATTTATTTCTGTAGGTACTTCCAGGGCATGGTGACAGAGAATGAGAAGTGGAAGGAAGAGACAAGGCTTAGCAAGCAGCAAGGAAGAGAGGCCACAGAGCGTCTGACCCCAAGCCATTGCCCTTGCCTCAAGGGACTTTAGTGAGCTCCAATATGTGCGGTGACTCTTTGATTATATTATCTCAGCACCCACCCAAAGAGTGCCTATTTCTGCCCTCACCCACCTTAATTGGTGCACCCAACAAATAATTACCAAGTGCTGGCAGGTGTTGGAGTCTCTGGTTGGTGCAAACAGTAAATTTGCTTAATTGCTAACCTGAAGGTTGGAAGTTTGAGTCCAACTTGAAAGCAAACCCTGACTACTTCTGAAAAATCAGCCAATGAAAGGCTTGTGGAGCACAGCTCCACTCTGATACACATTCAGTCACTATGAGTCAGCTTCAGCTGAACAGCAACTGGTTTTTTCAAGGTGTCAGAAACTGTTCTGGGTTGTGGGCATCCATCAACGAGCAAAGCTGGCAACTATTCCCAAGGAGCTTGTGTTCCCTGCAATTGTGTGTGTTTCAAGAAAAAAAAATGCAGTAAGTTTTCTTTTTCATTGCCACTGTGGTCTGATGCAGAAGAGTTTACTACAGACTTCCAAATGATCTTCCATCCACCTCCCTTTGCATGCCTTCCTCTTTATTCTGGTTCTTCTTGCTCTTACTGCTCTATCTATGCCATCTCTAGACTCCACCAGGGGCCACTCTCAATCCTGAGTTGTACCTGCTCCCATCCCTGCTCCAGCTCCCTGCTCCCTGCTCCCTGCACTTGTTCCTGTTTCTGCTCTCTGCTCCTACACAGAATGACCATCCTTAAGGATGAGTCTTAGAATTCCAGAAGAAGAAAGGCCTCCAGGCACTAACTAGCTCAATTATTTGCTTTTATCAACTAGAAAATCAAGGCCCAAAATGGCAATTAAGGGAGCTGTTCAAGGCAACCAAAACAAGCCAAAGACTGTTCTGGAACCCCAACCCCAGGTTGGAACTTCCTGTCCAGTGACCTTTCCACACATGATTATGCCCCAGCTTCACCCCACACTCAGTTGTGACTCGGCCACATTCCTCTCACCTTTGGCTTCCCGGTCTCTCTTCCCAGGAGTTTCTTTATTACGTCCAGATATGTGGGCTAAGGAGCTCTGGTAGCGTAGTGGTTACGAATCGGACTGCGAACCTTAAGGTCAGCAGTTCGAAACTACCAGATGTTCCGCAGGAGAAAGATGAGGCTTTCTGCTCCCGTCAAGATTTACAGCCTTGGAAAACCTGTACAGGGTCGCTATGGGTCAGAATCGACTCGACAGCACTTAACAACAACAACAACAACAACAGATATGTGGGCTAAGTTTTGGGATGGAGAGAATGAACACTTGCTTGCAAATGAACTTGTATTGTTGTTTTCCTCTACAAATAGCTTCCAATGCTTTGAAGTGTAAGCACGACAGTATTAATGTTATAATAAGATGATACTGAAGCCTTGCGCTTCTTTTATAACCTGAACTAAAAGAGAAGGAATTACACATAGTTGGGCACTTTCTTAAAGAAAGTCATAACAGCTATCACCAAGTGGATTTAGATTCCTGGAAACCCCATGCCTGGTAGAGTAGAACTGTGTTTTAGTGGTAAGGGTTTTCACAAGTAGATCACCATGGGCTGCCTTTGAAGGCATTTCTAGTTGGAACTGAACCACCAACCCTTTGTGCTTAACCATTTATGCCTCCCCAGTGGGTTCTGGGTGCCAACTTGAGACCCTGAATTTGTTTATTATCTAACTGGATCCTCACCTCAGCCTCATAAGGTGGACAGGAACCTCCCATGTTACAGATGGAAGCTGCTGAGTGACACAGTTATGCACTAGACTACCAGAAGCTCTGGTAGCATAGTGGTTATAAATCAGGCTGATAATCTCAAGGTCAGCAGTTCAAAACTACCAGCAGTTCCACAAGAAAAGATGAGGCTTTCTGCTCCCATAAAGATTTACAGCCTTAGAAAACTATACAGGGTCACTATTAGTCAGAACCAATTCCATGGCACATAGCCACTAATCACCAGTCAAAAGGTTTCTGTCTAGAATCCTAACCTGGAGATGCCTCTAAATACAAGTGTGGCCTGGATTTAGACCTGCTTCTGAAACATCACAACCTTGAAAACGCTATGGAACAATTCTACTCTGCACACATGGGGGCACCACGAGTCAGAATCAACTCAATGGCAACGAACAACAATTTTACAGATGGCAAAGCTACGGCTTAGAGATGGGAAATGACTTGCCATTGGTGGAGTCAAAACTTACAGTCAGCCCCCCTCCTAGACTGCAGAGCTCTCCTGCCATGCTTCAGAGTTGCCACTGCCAACTGAAGTTCCTTCTCTGGACTCCACCCATGGGTGCTCAGTTTGGTCTGTAGGAGCCAGTCCTGGCAGCTGTGCGGTGAATTCAGAAGGAGATGTTGTGGTCTCGGAGCAGAACAAGTCTCCTGTCGAGCACACTGCCACAGCAAGTTTTGTCTTAGAGGTATTCATCCAACCCAGCATGAGAGAAGATTATTCTAAATAACGTACAGTCCAATGTGGCATTATTATTCTTAGGCTATAAATCAATAACCAAAATAAAGTAAATTATTAGGTCTGGGTGGCATAAAATATGGGCACAAAGAGACTTAGGGGTACAATTTGCTCTAAATCAGTTTAACCACCTTGCAGCCTCTCACATTACAGTCTTAATCTAGCACATTAGCAAGATTAGTACGTGGCTTTTGCAATTAAATTGCATATTTTATCACTTCTTCTTCTTTCATGCTATATAAACTTCCAGGAAATTACAGACTCATAAACTTTGGCATAAAGCAAGAGACAGGAGGAAGTGGAGAAACCAGAAAAGCATTTGGGGGCAGCCCTGAATTTCTCATTTCATATTTTATTTAGTTTAAAATAATCCTCCATTAATACCCCCATAAGGGTAAAGAAAGCTCAATTAATAGCTTTACAGATGAGTCCCCTGGTGCACATAACTGGGGCCCTGGAGACTACAGGATGTTTTTTTAAAGGAAAAGTATAAGCTTTTACTATAGATGGATAGAGATGGATAGTGAATTATCCTGCTCGAATACCCACCAGCAGGTCTTTGGTAACCCTATACAAGGTCTCTATGAGTCGGAACTGAACCCATAGCACCTAACCCTGCCACCACCACCTAGATAAACCTGAGTTTGGGGTGACTCCTGTCTTTACCATGTCCCCACTATGCTTGGTTTTAGATCATTTAGGGAAATGGGACTATTGTTGTTATTGGGTGCTATCAAGTCAAGTCTGACTAACAGAGACCCCGTGTGTCAAAGCAGAACTTCCCCATAAGGTTTCCTTGGCTGTAATCTTGAAGGGAAACGACCACCCGGTCTTTTTCCTGCAGAACCACTGTTGTTATTGTTGTTGTTGCTAAGTGTCATCAAGTTGGTTCCTCACAGCAACCCAGTATAGGGTTTCCGAGGAGCAGCTGATAGGTTTGAACTGCCACCCTTGTGGTTAGCAGTCCAGTGCTGATCCTACAGCACCACACCAGGGTGGGTTCAAACTGCCAACATTTTGGTTAGCAACTGAGCACTTTAATGTTGTACTACCAGGGCTCCTTGAATAAAAATTGGTACATAAAAATTGGAGCATCTGGTGAGCTGTTTCCTGTAACTTTGTCCTTGTGATGTGTGCATCACCTCCCCCGCATGATGTGTATACACACCCACACATGTGCGTACACACATACACCCATACACGCAGTCTTTCAAGTACAGGTCAAATTCCTTTCCTGGGAGGTGAGAGGCCTTGACTCTACATGTTATTCTATTCCCAGCAGGTTTCAGTTATGAAAGGTTCTTCCAGTTCATCTTCTATAACCCGCTCCTTTGAAAATGGACGCGAATTTCCGGACTTTAGTAGACCTTAAAGCGACGTACTAACACAAGTGCAACCGGAAGTTAAAGTGCTACGCAGAATCTTAGTTTTTCCCAGGGTGCTAAAGAGCATGAGCATCAGACATAGATTCGCATTCACCACTAGATTCCTCCATCCTGCTAACCTCACCTGCGAAATGAGAATGAGAAGGTCTACTGCATAGGGTGGTTGTAAGGAAAAAAACAAAAATAATGTAAAGGTACTGCTTATATCTTTGCCTGCTGCACAGTAAGCCCTTGGTAAATGTCAAAGGTGCCATTTTAATATGAATGTTATTTTTATTGTACGTATGTGTGAGAGACGCAGTGACACAAGAGGATTTGGTGTTCAGTTCAACTATCAAATGTTTACCAACTACCTACTAAGTGCCAGGCCTTGGGCTGCCTGCTGGGAATGCAGATGTAAGTCAGACAAGGCTGTTTTTGCCCAGCGTCAGGGAGAGCACTGTTTGACGGTGTGGGGGTCTGGGTGATGGTAGAGGAGCCCTGGGTAGAGCCAGGGAAGCCTTAACCCTAGACTAGGTGTCTCCCCACCCCCCACCCCCGAGCCCTCATTCATAAAACGAAGATGGCCAGTGTTCTCTAATGACTCTCTTACTGGGATTCTGAGATGAAGATCCTGCCATTAACATGTTTTCTGAGGAAGGAAAAATATACGTAAATACATTACAGTCATTCTCAAAGGCTTAAGGGCCCCAAAAGGTATCTACAAAATGTTTTAGTGAAATAAATAAGTGTTCTGAAACTTGGATGCACATTGCAATTACCTTGGACATTCTCAACGGAGTCCTGGTGTGGCTCTATATGATAAGCACTGGACTGCAATGGTGCTTGAATCCTAAAGTCAGCAGTTCAAACTCACCAGCTGTTCCCCAAACACCCTATACCCTAGGGTCACTATGAATCAGAACTGACTCAACAGTACTTAACAACAACAACAGGACTCTCAAATACCGATGGTTAGATCCGCATATGGCTTTTCTGCTTTAGTTGGTCTGGGTGGAATTTTTAAAAGATCCATTATGGTTCTGATGGGCACCAAAGGTTACAAAACTTTGCCCTAAATCCGCTCAGCTTGGTAACTTTGATTCCCATCACTGCCCATGACCCCATGCACACTTACAAATGACAGTGGTCAATCATAGACTGTACCAGCCAGCTTGGCCTCCACATCCCTGGACTAACTACTGCCCAAATGGCCAAAAGCCATGTTCATTACAGCATTTCCATTCTGCAGAAATCTATAAACCAGGTCCTAAGAAACAGAGAAGTAATACAGCCAAGCATTTGCCGTATAAATCACTTTTTCCTTCCAACAGCCATTACTTGAGTGTTGTTATTAGGTGCTATGGAGTCCGTACCGATATGCACAACAGAACAAAATACTGCCTGGTCCTGGGCCAACCACACAATCATTGTTGTGTCTAAGCCCTTCACTGCCACCCCAGTTCCAGTCCATCTCGTTGGAGGTTTTCCTCTTTTCTCTGACCCTACACTTTACCCAACATGATATCCTTCTCCTGTGACTGGTCCTTCCTGATAATATGTCCTAAGTATGAGAGATGAAGTCTGGCCATCCTGGTTTCCAAAGAGCACTCTGGCTGCACTTCTTCCAACACAGACCTGTTTGTTCTTTTGACTTTCCACAGTACTTTCAATATTCTTCTTAAGTGTGGGGGTGGAGGAAATAGGAAGAGTACCATGTTACTAGTACTAAAATTAAGGCACCCAAAACTCAAAACCCAGTGGTGACTTATCACACCCCTAGAAGACAGAATAGAACTGAACTGGCCCAAAGTGTAATCATTATGGAAGCCAACTGCCACATTTGTCTCTTTCAGAGCAGCTGGTAGATTTGAATCACCAATCTTTTGGTTAGCAACTGAGTGCATTAACCACTATAACACCAAGACTCTTTAAACTAAGGTACAGAGAAGTTCAATAATTTGCCAAAAGATGCAGAGCTACCAACTGGCAGAAATCAGATATGCAGGGCAATTTGGGTCCACCACCATACTGCTTTTCAGAGCCTATGTGTGGAGGTCTTGCTTCCATCTGAGTATCTTCCCCAAGATCCATCCTGCCACCTGAGAAAAAGGATACCGGTCCTACAATGTGGTACAGGAACAGCAAGTGAGATAGGGTAAGTCTACCAAAAGCCCCTCCTCTCAAAATTACCCTGCTGGCCACTTAATATTCCTTCCACAGCAGGCATCCTTTTGGCTGAGAGCAATCAGCTACCTTTGATTTCAGTGACAGTTGGCTAGAATCGTTGCCTTCTGAAAACCCTTCAAAGAGAAACACATCCACATGTCTGAGTGGGAGGGAATTAATCAACTATTGCATCCTACCTGGTTACACATTAGAATCCTCTAGGGAACTGTTGGAGCTCCGAGCACCCCCAAGATAATTACAACAGAATCTTTGGTGTGGGACCTGTTGTTGTTAAGTACCACGGAGTCAGTTCCAACTCATAGTGACCCTTCCCAGGGTTTCCTGGGGCTGTAAATCTTTACAGGAGCAGAATGCCGCATCTTTCTCCTGTGGAACCACTGGTAGTTTCGAACTGCTGACCTTGAGGTTAGCAGTCCGATTCGTAACCACTACACTACCAGAGCTCCTTGATGTGGGACCTAGCATCATGATTTTTTTAAGGCTCCCAGGTAGTTCCAACAGGAAGCCAAGTTTGAGAAGCACCACACCCAACCTAATTTCTTAGCAGTCAGACTACAAATAAAGACACCTGTGAAAAGTTGAATCCCCACTTTGTCACTTGTATTCATTACCAGGGATGGGAGGGTGAGACTCAAGGAAGCTTCCTGAAAGCAGCAGCGCTTAATCTGGGCTCTGAAGACAGATTCATTTGGAGCAGTGGAGAGACAGCAATGAGCAGGTCTTGCTGGCCTCCTCCCTCTTCAGGAACAAGCTCTTCCTTCCTCTTCCCTCTTTCTCATGTCCTCCAGCACTAAGCTGAGCACTTCAGACAAATGTGATATTGAATGAAGAACATATGTCCTGCATGCATTTAAAGAGCATTTCTCTTCCTCTTCACCAGCCCCGTCAAGAAATAAGTTTTCTCTGCTTTCACATTTTAGGGATGAGCAGATGGCAAAAGTTTTGATTCAAGAATAATGTCCATCTGAATGGCCTGTGTTCAAGGGCCCCTGGCTGTCATCAAAGACCATCACAGCCACACAATCTGGACTCTGAGAAAGTCAATGTTTCATCCAAAACTACAATCCTCACCTAGCCCCCAGGCCAGCTTTTCCTCCTGTCCCCATCTCAATGAATGGAACCCCATCACCGCAGCCAAAATCCTGCTTACCCATCAGATTCCAGGTCCTACTGACTTTACTTCTTAAATGTCTTATGACTCACTCGCCTCCTCTCCAGTTCCCCGACACTGAAGCTGGAGCTCCAGCCTCCCCACATATCCCGTGGGCCTCACCTCAGCCTCCTCACTGCTCTCTTTTCTCCCATCAGTGTTGCTAGAACATGCCCCTGCTTTACAGCCTCTTATGACTGCGTTCTCTCTACAGCAGTGATTCCCAACCTGTCACTCCATGGCCCACACGGAAGATGACAATATTAGTCCAGGACACTAGAGTAAACAGATTAGCAGCTCACTACTGGAAGCAATCAAACCTGGGGGCTTGAAAGCTGAGATTAGGGTCTCAGCACTTTTCTAAACCACTCACCACCCACTGTCTGGGAAGCACAGATCCACAGCGATGGTTGCCAAACATGTGTGACATCAAAACTGTCTGAGGATCTTTTTGAAAATACGGATCCCCAGCCTGCCCCTGACCTAGTACTACTCCCCTATCCACCTCCCTCACATCTAGTTCAAAGTGTCATTAAACTTTATTCTTTTCTTTAAGAGCACTTATCTTAGCTAATGATTATATACTCATTTGCATCATCAGGGGATTATAGTTTAACTTGCTTTCTATAAATAAGCTTCAGTACCCCCACTGTATAATTAGTCTTACTAGTTCAGATCAAGAGCTGCTTCAGCCAGGAAGCCTTCAGGGATCTCACCTTCTTGATACCCTAGACTTAACACCTTCACCAGGCACTGAGCATACAGAACAGTATCTGGCACAGAGGAGATGCTGAAAAAAAGTTGCTGAATGATGATGGATGGATGGATGGATGGACAGATAGATAGAAAGACTGGTGGATAATGGAAAGATTTTGGCCCTGCTGACCTCTCCAACTTGATCTCCCACAATTGTTGTTGTTAAATGTTGTCAAGTCAATTCCGACTCATAGCAACCTTGCATAGGGTTTCAGAAGGGCATCTGGAGATTTAGAAACCCCTGACCTTGCAATTCAAACTGACCTTCCCATAGTACCCTCACAGAAATGCTAAAACCTCACCAAAATGAAAGATGGCATGACTGTTTTCCTACAAGAATTTGTCCTTTCTTATTTGGGGAGGATTGTTTACTTCCAGGAAGCACACGCTGTGGGAAAGAACAAGAAGATATCAAAAAGTCATTTCCCTATGATACAACATTGACGCCACGAATAGAAGCTTTATAGCTATCCACCTCTGTCTCAGCTTCCGGAGAAGTAGTACCAGCGCCCAGGGAGAAGATCAGACTAGCCTGATTATTGAACGTGTTTCATCAACAAGCATGGAATGTCAGGCAAAGAGAAGAGTCATGAGTCTAATCCAATAACTGGCCGGACCTCACTGAGGGTTCAAGGAGACATGCGTGGAACTAATAGTAACAATAGTAATAACAGCTATCCCCCTTGCTGAGCACTCACTATGTGCCAGACACTATGCTGAGCACTTTATGCACATTGTTTCTTTAATGCGCAAAAAATCTGTTTTGCTAGGGGCCATATGGTGGTAAACCCTGGAGCCTTTTGGTCTTGGGTCAAATCTCAGCAGCGCCACCTAGTGGCTACATGGCATTAGACAAAAAGTTGATCCAAGTATAATCTGTTTCACATCTGTAAAATGGGACCATTACTTACTGGCTACTTCGTAGAGTTGCGAGGATAAAATGAATTAACATAATACACATAAAATGCTTAAAACAGAGTCCTGAGCATAGAGTGATCATGCATTAATTAGTACTATTATTAACTCTTTTTAATAACTGCAGAAACTGAGGCATGGAGACATTAAATGGTAACCAGTAGCAAAGTTAGAAGCTAAACTTATTTCTGTCTAGTCAAAGCCCATGTTCCTAGCCCACCAGCTTGTCACTTTAATCCCCTGTATATGTGATCCTTTCTGCCTCTGGTGCCTTTCACTTATGTTCCATCAATCTCTTTCTTTGGGGTGCAGCTCTTTTACTTAGTAATATTTGCTGAATGATTGTTGCAAGGGAGATGCAGAAATGGGCCAGACACAGTCCTGCCTTCAGACAGCTTCTGTCTAGTCATAGAAAGATCTGGATGAGATTATTAAAGAACAAAGGAGAAGGGAGCTCCGTTAATCCTGTTGGTACCCTCATTTGATAGATGTGGAAGCCAAGACCCAGAGGGGTTAAAACACTTGAACAAGGTTGCACACCTAGGAAGTTGTGGAGCTAAGGATTTGACACAGGATCTGTCTGATTCTGATCCAGTCTGCATCATTCTCTCCTCCAAGGACACTAGTGTAGATAAGAGGCTCTAGGCCGCTGTGCTGGGATATGTGGGTCCTGTGAACACACTAACTCTGGGATCACAGAGTTTCAGACTAAAAGGAATTTGGTTTGGGAGAGGGAGAGAGAGAGGCAGGGAGGCATGGTATGAACTGGGAAGCCCAGGAGGCTGTATGAGTCTGGCTTGTATTTCTCCAATATATCACTGTTTTCTATTGTAAAGCCTTCTCATAATCTACTTTAAGAAAATTTATCATCCCCATTTTACAGACAGAAAAATCAAGACTCAGAGAGACTTAGTGACCTGGAAGCCACTGAGTACAGAGGTTAAGAGCACAGGCTTGGGAAGTTCATATCCTAGCTGGACCACTTGCAGACTGAGTGATATGGGAGCATGAATCCCTATGCATTCATTTTCTCATTGCAAAACTGTCCTAAAACAGTGCTTGACCTATAAAATGGTTGTGCTGAAGGTTAAAACCGTGTTCCACATAAAATATTTCACACCATGACTAGCACCCTGCAAGTTCTCTGTTATACCCAACCCAATAAAAATCACTGCCATCGAGTCAATTTGGACATTTGACCATCCTATATACGGTTTCAGAGGCCTGGTGTGGCACTGCAAGTTAATGTACTGGACTGCAAGGTTGGCAGTTCAAGCTTACTAGCAGTTCCTCATAAATTCTATACAGGATCGCTATGAGTTGTAACGGACTCAACAGCACTTAACAACAGCACATGGAGTTTCAGAGACTAAACCTTTACAGAGCAGCCAGTCTCATCTTTCTCCTGTGGAGTGATTGATGGGTTTAACTGTTCAGGTGGTGGCTACCAGCACAATGTCCACAGCACCACTAGGACCCCTTCTATGTTAAACAGCAGCAGTTATTAGCTATGATATCATGGAGTGGCGGGTCCAAGTTAAACGACCACAAGAGAAAGATGAAGTCCCCTTTGTACAACACACATTTGCATCTGGATTTGTCATTTCTATGGTGTTTCTCTCAGACAATGAAGGTACACAGATAACACTGGAGGACCCACAAGCAAGAACTGAGTCAGATCTCCCTATACCTCAAGACCAGAAAAGACCTGACCCAACACTGGCCTCAGTACATGAATGAATGAATAAGAGAACTCCTTGCTAAGAGTTTTAAATAAATAACCCAAATTTGAGCAGATTAGACAAAGTCAAAAATAGATTCCTCACTTCAGAGCATTTCATCACAACTAGGGTTTGAAGAAGAGATGAGCTCATGACTTATAGTTGTTGTTGTTAAGTGCTGTCGAGTCGGTTCCAACCCATAGTAACCCTGTATAGGGTTCCCAAGGAGCAGCTGGTGAGCTTGAACCACAGACCTTGCAGTTCAAATGACTTTGCAGTCTGACACATTAGCCCACAGAGCCACACCAGGACTCCTACTTTTCCTCCTTCTCAGAACTGAAAACCACTCTTCGTCCTTCACCCTTCACTAGAACTGCTGTTCTGAGAGTAAAACTTTCACTCAAAGTTAATCTTGATCAATTGAGTTAACTTTTCTGTCATGCCCTGTGTCATGGATCAATGACTAAATACATTGAGTGAAGGGAGGTATCCCAGGATTCAGAGGGTTTGGGGACCAACTCAGATTTGGGGAACACATTGGCACTATCTATCAAAATGAAAATTGCAGAGACCCCCTGGACATAGTAGGTGGCCAGTGAACATTCATTGAGCTGAATTGGGATGCTTCAAGAAAGAAGTACCAATTTGTGAATCTGTGATATTTACAGAGGAGGGAAGTACATATTTAGAAGTGATTACTCTTTATAGTTTAGCAAGCTAGACACATGAATAATTTGAAAAAAAAAGAAAATTGAGGTCCAAGATGTTGAATACCCAGTATGCACACCACCACCCACCCCCACCCTGACCCTGTGCTCCAGCCAGACTTTGCTAATTAATCATCACTCTTTGTCATGCTGAGTCTGGATACAGTCTAGGAAACAGGCTGCATTGTTTTCTACTCTACAATAAGGTTGTAAAGGTTGTAGCTCTATTTTCAAATAAGATAGAACCTATATTTTATCCCTAGTTTAGAGGAGAGTATGGATGATGGATCTGTGATCAGAAGATTTAAGCAATGGCAGCAAATTTATTATCCATTAGAAAAACATCCTCAAAGTATCAGTGTTCTTGATTAGGTAATGAGGTCCTGGAAGAAACACTGAACTTGAAGTCACACATATCTAACCTTGTCCCACTTCTGTCACTAATTTACTCTGTGACCTTGGATGTGTTCCTTTCCTTTCTCTAGTTCTTAGCTTCCCCACCTCTAGAATCAAGGAGTTAAGCTATCTTAAATATTCATTCCTCTTTGTCTTATTTATTATCAAGGGGAAAAATATTTGGAGTCCCTGGTTGTTCCTACAGTTAAAGGTTGGAGGTTGGAGTCTACTCAGCTGCATCTGAGAAGAAAGGGTTGGTGGTCTCTGTCTGAAAAAGCAGACATTGACAATCCTATGGTAGACAACTCTACACTGACACACACAGAGTCTCCATGAGTTGGAACCAACTTAACGACAACTGGTCTTTAATAAATGTATAAGAAAATTCAACAAACAATAAAGGCGGTAAAACACACTATGGGTGAACTCTCTGTATATGTTTAATCTTGGAATGGGGAATGCTTTTCTGAATGTGACATCAAAACACAGATGCCACAGAAGAAAAGAGCGATAGGTTTTATTTTATAGAATGCTTATACTTCAGTCTGGCTCTAAAAAATAGTTAAAAAAAAAAAAGAAGAAGAAGAATGAAGGACTAGCAAAAATACATTATTAATGTGAATGAGAAAATAATAAACTAATAGAAAAGATCATACACAGATTGTTCACAGATTAAAAGATACAAATGATAAAAAAAAAAAAAGTTAAACATTGTCAAAATCACTCCTAATTCTAGAAATTAAAAATCAGATTTCAATTTTTACCTCTCAGTCTGCAAAGATTAAAAACTTTAATAAAGTGTAACGTTGACAAAAGTAAAGTAACCAGCACTCTCATACTCTCGCCAAGTAAATTTAATTTGGTACAACCTCCTTAGAGGGAAATTTTCCATTATCCATTGCAATTCAAAACGTAATCCCTTATATTTGAACATATAAAAACACACCATTAAATAATTTGTGGATTCAAAAACCAATCATAATAGAAATCAGAAACTACTTATAACAATGGAAATTTTCCATATCAAGATATGTGTGAACAAAAGACTACACACCATATGATTCTATTTATGTAAAGTACAAAAACAAGAAATCTATGCTATTAGAAGTCAAGGTAATGATTACCTCTGAGAGAGAGAGCGGGTAGTGACTGAGGGGGTACACAGTGGTCTCTGGGGTGCTAGTCATGTACTATAATGTCCTGGGTCTGCATTTGAGTGCTCGTTAGAAGACTGCCTTTGGTTTGTGAAAATGCATTGTGCTGGACACCTACAATATATGTAAGAGAACTTCAAAAGTTCATGGAAAAATGAAAATTTCCCATGAACCCTTAAGCTCCCTTGTATACTTATTTACATGTGTTGTTGTTGTTAAGTGCCATGAAGTTCCAACACACAGCAACCCTGTATAATGTTTCCAGGGACGGGATGGTGGGTTTGAAGCACTGACCTTGCGGTTAGCAGTCCATTGCTTTCCCTACAGTACCACACCAGGACTCTATTTATATATGTAGGGTGCTTCATACTACACATGCATGTAATATGCATGGAGGGCGACAGAGAGGCAGACAGAACATGAAAGGCTGTGGAAGAGGCCCAGTAGGGCCAAGAGGACTAGTCAAGTCAGAGTCTAGCTTATGTCACAAGGAGAGCAAGCTGGGTGAGTGAACAGGAGATGTGCTAACCAGATACCCCTTCTAGAACAGTCTTGCTGCCCACCATTCAACTCCCTGCTCCCACAAGCTCTGCCTCAGCAGCAGAAAGCTGCCTCATCCCCAAGCCACACCCTTCTGGGACATCCCACATTCGGTGACTGAGGAGTGGGGTATAAAGTCCTGGTCAGGGCACTGATTTGGGCCTCTGGTAGGCAATACTCGCTGGCCAAAGCAATAATGGCTGGTCAAGGACTATACTGACCTCCCTCCATCCCCTCCCTGAGACTGGTATGGATCTCTCATAAATGTCTTGCACAGAAAACTTCATCTCAGGGTCTATCATGAATTGAATTTTGTATCACTCACCCATCCCCCCCAAAAAATAAGGAGCCCTCGTGGCAAGTTACACATTTGGCTGCTACCTGCAAGGTCAGCAGTTTGAATTCTCCAGCCATTCCATGGGAGGAAGATGAGGCTTTCTGCTCTTCGTATTTACTGCCTCGGAAACCCTATACAGGGTCACTATGAGTTGGAAGCGACTCCACAGCCTACAACCACCACCAGCACCTGTATGCTTCCATTTAACATTCTTAAAATGTGTGTAATCCCACTAAAGTGGTCTTTAAGAGAGAATGTTGTTGCTGTTGTTGTTAGGTGCCATCGAGTCAGTTCTGACACACAGCGACCCTGTATAAGGTTTCCAAGGTGCGGCTGGTGGATTTGAACTACTTAGCCTACAGCACCACACCAGGACTCCATTAAGAAAAAATACATAGCCATAAATATTAATGTTAAAAAGCAATAACATAGAAAAATCTATAAACTAAGTAACACAAAAAGTTACATACAATGTCATGTGCAATTGCTCCAAAAGAATATAAAATACGTATACATGTAACAAAATATGTGCATGATCTTTATAGTGAAGATTACAAATTTCTGATGAAAGAAATCAAAGAATACCTAAATAGTGGAACAACAGACAATAGCCATGGATTAAAAGACTGAACAAACAGTAAAGATCAAGTCTCAAATTGATCTATATATATAGGTTTTATGCAGTTTATATCAAAACTCCAGAAAGGTTTTTGGCAGACACTGACAAGCTTATTCCAAGATTTATATGGAAAGATACAAGTCCTACAATAGCTCAAACAGTCTTAACAAAGAAAAATGAAGTAAGAGGAATTATTAAGACTTCTTAAGTGCTGTCCAGTCAGTTCCAACTCATAGCGACCCCATATAGGGTTTCTGAGGAACAGCAGGTAGATTTGAACTGCCGATCTTATGGTTGGCAGTCCAGTGCTTATCCAAAAGCACCACACCAGGACCCCAAAACTTAATATACATAATTATTTAAGTTCTCAGAGTCTCAGTTTTCTCACCTATGCGATGGAAACTATAATGTATCATTTGCAAACTCATAGTAAGAACAGAATGAAAAAATTCGTATAGAAGAGTCTAGCATAATACCTGGTACAAGTACATAGGTCCTTGGGGCTTTTTCTTACCCAGTGGCTGCTAGTATAGCAGAATGTGAAATGAATGTTTCCTAGGGGCTGTTGTTTGGTACTGTCGAATCAGCTGACTCACAGCAACCATGTGTTGGTCCTGCATCATCCTAAGATTGTTGCTATGTCTGAACCCATTGTTGTAGTTAACTGTGTCCATCCATCTCATTGAAAATCTTTCTCTTTGTCACTGACCCTCCACTTTATCAATCATAATGTCCTTTCTCCAGGGACTGGTCCCTCCTGACATGTCCAAAGTACATAAAATAGAGTCTTGCTACTCTCACTTCCAAGAAGCAGTCTGGCTGTGTTTCTTCCAAGACAAGACAGATTTGTTTGTTCTTCTGGCCACCTATAGTACTTTCAATATGCTTCTCCAACACCATAATTCAACTGCATCAATTGTTGTTGTTGTTAAGTGCCGTCGAGTCGGTTTCGACCCATAGCGACCCTGAACAGGGTTTCCAAGGCTGTAAATCTTTATGGGAGCAGAAAGCCTCATCTTTCTCCCGCAGAGCAGCTGGTCGTTTCGAACTGCTGACCTTGTGGTTCGCAGCCCAATTCATAACCACTATGCTACCAGAGCTCCTTTAGTACTTCTTAAACCATTTTTGGTGAAGAACCACTGTTTTTGTGGTTGATTATTTGTTTATCTGTTTTGGTTCATTTTTTGGTAACGCTTTGGTTTTGGTTTTGTCTGTTTTGTTTCGTCCCATCCCATTACAGACCAATACTTTTGTAAAACACAATAAAAATTAATTGCTCAGAAAATTCAATAAAAATAAAGACACAAATGCTAGCTCAGATTTTTTTTTTACTATCAGAGTCAACCATACTATCAAATGACTATAAAAGTCTCTAAACACTAGTTCGTCATTACTGTTCTTATCACAGATGAGTAACAAGCAATTTGTGGATTGGGAACAGTCAACTGGCCACTCTCAAAGGGGCACTGGCTTGGAGGAGGAATCCCCGGGTGTTAAGCACTCAGCTAAGGTTGGTGGTTGAAACCCTTCCCGAAGAGTCTTGAAAGAAAGATGACCTGCTGATCTACTTCTCTGAAACACATTGGGGCCTTCATAAATGGAAATCAACTCAACAGCAACTGGGTTGGCCTTGAAGAAGGATTACTGTCTAGGAAATCCATCAAAGCCTGAAAAGTCAAGAACAACAGATGACCAGGACCCCAACATTCTGTAGAGAGATGCTGGTAATCCCCATGAAGGACATATTAAAGAAAGCCAAACATTTCCATGACCACGCCTTTGCCACCTTCATACCTGTACCATCTCTTACCTGAAAGTGGAACAATTGTTAATACTTAAAAGTGACTGGAGAGTGATAATGTATCAATATTGGCTTGTTAATTATAACAAATGTATCATACTAATGTAATGGTGGTGGTGGTGGTTATGTGCCGCAAATCTTTATGGGAGCAGAAACCTCATCTTTCTCCGGCAGACCAGCTGGTAGTTTCGAACTGCTGACCTTGTGGTTCACAGCCCAATTCGTAACCACTACGCTGTAATAGGTTAATAATATGAAAAAAAATAATATGTAATAGGTACAAGGTATATAGAAACTCTCTGTATATATGATCTCTCAATTTGTCCATAAATCTAAAACCGTTCTAACAAATAAAGTCTATATTTGAAAACTCTTCAATTTTAACTGAAACTCTATGGGCTCTGCCTGAGATGCCTTGAAGGGCTGTGGAAGTGAGAGTCACCAGAACATGTTTGAAGGCAATCAAAAGAGAAAACAAAAGCTATTTCATGTTTGTAACCCAAGAGACCAGTACATCAATAACAGGTTATATCAGTAATTCTTACAGATGGAATGATTTTGAAGTTAAGACAAAGTTGAATTTCCAGTTTTTTGGGTTTGTTGTTTTTTGTTTTTGTTTTTTTTTCACTAAACCAAGTTTAGTAAAATTTACCAGAGGAATGAACAGCATGTGAAAAAGCAGAAGATACACAGGTTCATGGTCAATATGAGGAGCAGGTTGGGGAGAAAAGTAGAGTAATGGTGAGTGGGGAGGAGACTGAAAAAGTGAGTCTGATAAGAACTGCAGGAAACTGATCACAGAGGGTCTTAGATGCCAGTGAGCAGATGGGTTTCATCCAGCAGTTGGAAAGAATCTGTCATCAGATTTAAGCAGAACAGAGACATGGCCAGATTTTGTTCAGAAAGACCAGGTGGTCACCAATTTGGTGGAGAAGTTGAGAGGCTCATGGGAAAGGGTGGAAAGGGAGTGGACTGTTAAGAGACTTTGCAATGATCCAGGCTAGAAATGATGGCAACCTGGGGAGACTGAGAGGAAGGGGTTGAGACACACTGCAGAACTCGGTGACCACTTAAATATGGAAGGAGAGAGGGAGGAAGGAATCATATGCCTTCCCTTTAGAGTGTGAATTCCTTGACAGTTAATCTCCAACTTTTCTATGTCAGTATCATCAGCACCTTGCATTTCTAAGGTGCTTATTGCTGAATGCATGCATGAATGAATGAGTGCTGATTAATGAATTCTGAAGCTTCTGCCTTGAGCACCGAGAGGTTATACCCACTGAGATGGAAACACAGGAAGAAACTCTGGTTTGGAGAATAATAAGACAGTGTTAAGGCCCTGCTCAGGGTCAAGGTGACATGTGGGGAAGAGCTCATGAAGCCGTACAGTGACCTAGTCTGAATGTGGATCATGAACCAGGAAGAGGTAAAGGTTATAGATTCGAAGTGAAGAGGAAAATGGAAATCACAGTCAGAGAAGCAGCTTGCAGATTGAATTCTAAGAAGAGAAATGAATCTGTAAGTCTGAAATAAGTCACAAGGTGAGCAATCATGAAGAGGGGAGTCATCAAGATCGGGAACACAGATCACAGCAGAGTGTGGAACTGTTCTCCAGGCAGTTCAGGACTGAGTTGGTGAATGACTCTGAGATCTACTTTTATGTAGCAGCAAATGAGATAGAGACAGGTTCAAAGGAGTGTTGAAAATCCAAGCAGGGAAGAAATCAGGTAACATTCTATTTGTGCCATTTATGAGACAGATAATATGCCATAATGCTCCATCACAAACCACCCCAAAACTCAGTAACTTCTGGGCTACAAAGGCACAAAGTGACTGGCTTGCAAGTTTTCAAGAGGGATCCTAGTTTCAAAGGGTGCAGGGGAAGGTAGACTCTCCACTGAGTGGTTTCCAACCTGTCTGGACAGGGCTGGTGAAAGGAGATGGAGATAAGACTCTTGTGGTTCAATAGTGAATAATTGCTATCAGGACTAATTGTGAATGTTGCAAATGTAAAGGTAGATACTTTGTAATAAAAGGAGAGGAGTGCTTGATCTTGCAGTCCAGGATTGGAGGACCTTGGGACCATCAAGGGAGAAGAGCGGA
>NW_006408599.1:3504485-3507680 GCF_000296735.1 Chrysochloris asiatica | reverse complement strand
AAAAACTTAAAAAAAAAAAAAAAAAAAAACTCGGTAGCTTTAAACATCAGGCATTATTCTCAGGTTCATAGTCTGTGGGTTGGGTTGTTGGGGTTTGGCAGATCTAGGCTGGGCTCAGCCGAGGGGCTCTATACTTGGGCTGCACTTGGCTGGGTTCTAGGCTATAGGTTTACTTCAAGGCCACACCACATGTCTCTGAAACTTCTTGGACAAGTATCATGTTCTTCTCATGACAAATGGCAAAAGTCCAAAAGCACAACTCAAACTGCATAATCACATTTAAGGCCTCTCATCAAGTCTCCCCCACCATCATCCATGGTCCAAAGCAACTCACATGGGCAAGCCCAACATGTACTCCACGAAATACAGAGCACGGCAAAAAGAAAGAAGGTGGAACCAACAATGAGGACCAACCATCCCATCCATTACACACCATCTTACTCATTTAAACTCTTCAGGCTTCCTCACACCCTGCCAATAAGGCACATTATAAAGCAAAAATTGCCCACCTAGAAGGACATGCAAAATTCATGGGAAACCACAGCTAATGGAAGTCTAGTTAACCATATCATCTGGGTCCACATCATTTATTCAGACAACCCACACATCCTAACGCAATTAGAAATCTTTTAAGGAAGGTTAAGTTGGAGGATCTTGGAAATTTGACAATATCCTTATGAAAAAGCTGCCTCCAGTCTCCTTGGGAAGATCAGAGTGGAGACTTCTGAGTGAATTCCATCCACGTAAGTCATAGCCACCAAGGTTAGCTCTAATGTCACCCACTCCTTTGTCAGCGAGCTCCTCCCTGCACACCACTTCATGCATCTTTTATCACCACCTTAACGCCTTGATAAAATATTGATCACTCATTCCCCTGGCCCAGTCAAGGGCCCCAAAATGAGCTTGTGCACTGATGTCTGAGTTTGGGGTACATCTCAGGTGGCAGAACCCACTTGGGGGAGCAGGAGGACCTTCTAGCCACAGTATGGAAGAGATTCTGGTGAGTTAAACTCACACAATGTATACTAATGAGAAAATGAGGGTCTAGGAGGAAGGTTCGTGTGAAGGCAGATGAAAGGAAATAAAAAAGGTCAGGAGGAAGGAAGAGGAAGCGTATGAGTTGATGGAGGGACCAAGCTGAAAGCCGGATCATCAGTCGAGTTTGCTGTTAAATTTAATGGGCTGTAGGTGTTGATTGCTCAATCCATAAAATGAGCTATTAATTTGCTGTTCTAACCGGATAGGACCCATCTTATGCAAATTGATTTGGAAGCCAGCATCAGCTCTTGCAGAATGTCTCAGACCTTTCCCAGACTGAAGTTTCTAAGATTTTCTTCTTGAAGAGTGTTCAGCCTGCTTGTTGCTCTGCCAAGTGAGAGTCATCTGGTAAAAGACCCCAGAACTTAAGAGACCTGGGCCTCTTGCCCATTTTTTCTACTAGATATGAGCTCCTTGAGGACAGGGCTATATCTGATCTGTTCACAGTGCATCCCCAGAACCTAGCATAGCATCTAGTACATAGAAGTAATTATTGAAAGATCGATTCCAATGGCAAATTGGCCACAGCCCTGTGCATGACTTTGGGCAAGGGTACCCTATGTCAATGTGACGTGACCCTTCTCTTGGTCTCTAGTCCCACCATCTATTAATAGGAGGGTTCGGACCAAATATTGTCATGGAATTCCATTTCCTGGGTCACCAATGAATTCTAAGTGTGGCTCATGGAAGCTGTGAAGTTCTGAGAGATGAGAGGGTAGGATGAAGCGGCTGGGAGACTTTTGACGCCTTGGGTCTTACAAGTCTCCACAGAATTATTCTCCAACATATGGCACAGTTGATGCAGGTTTCAGAGAACTCTGGTCCGAAAGAGCTCTGCTTCAGTCTATTCTAGTGTTGACTTGCTATAGGAGAGTTACATTCTTCTGTGGGCTTCAGTTTACAGAGTCAATAGGAATAATGACAGTGACCACACAGTGTAAATTCTCTTTGACTTTAGCAAAAGCAGATTTGGGGTAGAAACCCTGAAGATGGACCGATGAAGCCCAAAACCCAAACATTTAGAATTTAAAAACTGTTTCTTTTTCTTCTTCTTTTTAATTTTTACTGTGGTTTGGGTGCAAGGTTACAGAGCAAATTAGTTTTCATTCAACAATCCATACACATTTTATTTCATGACATTGATTTCAACCCCTACAATGTAACAGCATTCTTCCACTTCCTCCCTCTGGTTCCAGTCTCCATTTGTCCTTCTTTCTTGTCTGTTCCTGCCTTCCGAGCTTCGTCCTCAGGAAAATACTGGCCTTGTGGTCTCTTAACGGTTGATCATCCTAAGGAGTGTGTTCCTTCATGTTATTACTCACTCTATAGGTCTCTCTGTTGTTTGACTGTAACTGATCCCAAAGTGAGTTCAGTTTCAGGTTTGAAGAATTTTTAAGGGCTACAGTCTCTGGGTGGTTTTTTTTATTATTATTTTGAGTTTTGTTCCACGTTCTCTCCCAGTCTACCCAGGACCTTCTAATGTAATCCCTTTCAAGCAGTTGGTAGTGGTATCCAGGCACCATCTAATTCTTCTGGTCTCTGGGTCATGGAGGCTGAAATTCACATGGTCCATTCATCCTTTGGGCTAATTGTTTCCTTTCTTGTTTGATTTTCTCCACTCTTCTTTACTCCGGACAGAGAGAAATCAGTACTTGCATCTTAGTTGGATGCTCACATGTTTTTAAGACTCCCCTGCCCCTATTGCTACTTATCAAAATCGAAGGTAAAACATTGTCTTTGAAGACTATATTATGCTAATTGAACTTGATGTCACATGAGACTATGGTCCTTAACCCCCAGGCCCAGCAACTCATTCCCTCAAGGTTATGGCTAAGAAGTTTTCATGATTTCGCTCCCTGGAGTCCTGGAGTGGTACTGTGGGTTAATGCACTGAACTGCAAGGTAGGTCAGTTTGAACTGCAAGGTCGGCGGTTCAAGCTCACCAGCTGCTCCTCAGAAACACTATACAGCGTTGCTATGAGTCAGAAATGACTCGACAGCACTTAACAACAACAATGGTCTACTATGGAGTCCTGGTGTGACACTGTGAGTTAATGCACTGGACTGCAAGGTCAATTTGAATACCAAGGTTTGCAGTTCAAGCTCACCAGTAGGTCATAAACCCTACACAGGGTCACTATAAGTCAGAGCCAACTC
>NW_006408599.1:3489066-3504125 GCF_000296735.1 Chrysochloris asiatica | reverse complement strand
CAATGGAATGAACGTAAAACTAAAGTTCTCTCATGTAAACTACCATATAATTTACAATAAAACATTTAAAAATAAATAAATAAATAAGAATACCTATATAGAAATATCCTTTGCCAAACTTATATATATTCATGGGTGTAGTCCCCTTGACTGCCTGCACCTGGTCATCTGGTATGTCTATGTATCCACCCAAATAATATTGTAATTATTGTTATTGCAGGATTGCTGGATTGTAAGGTATTTCTATTTCTAACTTTTTAAAGGAAGCACCTTACCTTTTTCCATTAGGATTGTATGATTTTATAGTCCCACCAGCAGTATATGAAGGTTCCAATCTTTTCACACCTTCACCAACATTTGTCATTATCTGGTTGTTTTTAAAATTTTGCTGTTAATGCTGTGATGAGATTTTTGACTTGTATCTTTCTAATAGCTACCTGGAGTCCAAGTGTGGCACTGTAGGATAAGCACTCTACTGAAAGGTCAGTTTTGAACCACAAGGTTGGCAGTTCAAACTTACCAGCCACTCCTCAGAAATCCTATACAGGGTCACTATGAGTCAGAACCGACTCAACAGCACTTAACAACAACAAAAACTTAATGACTAACAGGAGTCCTGGATAAGCAACGGACACAGTGGCTACAACAATGGGCTCAAACATAGCAGCAACTGTGAGGATGTCACAGCACCAGGCAGTGTCTCTGTCTATTGTATACAGAATCACTATGAGTTGGAACCAACTCAACGGCAACTAACAACACAGCAAGTTGTCCCCTGTTTCTTCTTAGATGATCTTTGTAGTTTTAGGTTTTATGATCTTTGATCCATCTTGAGTCCATTTTTGTGTTTGACATAAGGTATGAGTTCTGTTTCCTTTGTCTGCAAAACTGAATATTCTCTTTCTTTACCATATAAAGTTGATAATTAGTTTTTCTACCTTTTTA
The DNA here is from genome assembly GCF_000296735.1 of Chrysochloris asiatica. Lineage (NCBI taxonomy): Eukaryota > Metazoa > Chordata > Mammalia > Afrosoricida > Chrysochloridae > Chrysochloris > Chrysochloris asiatica. The sequence goes on along the minus strand of NW_006408599.1, from coordinate 3,503,180 downwards.
AAGAATGATGATGGAATCTGAATCAGCATTGCATTGTATTTTTAGATCACTTTGTTTTGTATTTGTATTTCACAATGCTAATTCTTCCTATCCATGAGCATGGTATATTCTTCCTCTTATGTAGGCCTCTTTTGGTTTCTTGTAGTAGGTTTTTGTCATTTTCTTTGTATAAGTCTTTTGTATCTCTGGTTAGATGTATTACAAAGTACTTCGTCTTTTGGGTGGCTATTGTAGATGGTATTGCTTACTTGATGTCCTTTTTAGAGTTCTGTTTATTAGTATAGAATTCAACTGATATTTGTACATTCCTCTTATACCCTACCACAAGGAAATATCTCACACTGTTGTAAAGGGTGGCAAGTCCCAAGTGCTTGGGTCAAATGTCAGGCTGCTGAGTAGCATAGCTGCAGGGCTGGTGGACCAAAATCGAAAGTCAGATGACAGGCAGGCAGATTGGGTAAATTAGATGGTAGACTGCTGAGGACTCACAGGATTGGCAGGCAATAGAGCAGGCCACTGGCTCAAGTCCATGTGTTGCAGACCCGTGAATGTAAATACCAGGCAATGAATAAGGAAGACCAGAGAAGAATTGCTACATTTTAATTATTGTGTTGGCAAAGAATATTGAATATGCCATGCAATGTCAGAAGAATAAGCAAATCTCTTAGGAGAAGTACAATCTTAAATGACTTTCTGAATATGTTATCAGAAGGGATCAGTCCCTGGAGAAGGACATTATGTTTTGCAAAGTACAGGGTCCATGGAAAAGATGGATTGATACAGTGACTTCAACAATGGATTAAAACATATGAATGATTGTGTGGATGACACAGGACCAGACATTGTTTCATTTTGTTGTCCATAGGGTGGCTGAGTTAGAACCAACTCGGCAGCACCTAACTGCAACAACAGGACCCTATCGGCTGAAAATAGAGACCATTTTACTTATTCATTGCCAGTTTGGTGTCTTTTTCTTTTTAATATTTTGGTGTGTTTTTTAGATGCCCATCAGACCTTCAGAATTAATAGAAGTATTTTATTCTCCCAGCTTTTTGTCTGGTAAATTTTATCTTAGCACCTAGTTCAGTGCTTGGTACATAGCAGTTACAAATATTTGTTGATTGAATGAATTCTACCCTCAGTTGATTTATTAACAATGTCGGGAGAAAAAGACCAAAATGTTCAAGTAATTGGAGCATAGACTTTAGAGACAATGTGATCAAGGTTCAAATCTCAGTTTCACTACACACATCCACTGTGTGAACTTGGACAAATCACCTAACCTCTCTGAGTTTCAGTTTCCAATTCAGTAAAGTTAGAATTCCTCCCTTATAACCCACCAGCTGGTGAGTCCTCAGAAACCCTAAATAGGGTCTCTGCAAATTAGAACTGACTCAATGGTACTTAACAACAAGAAGATTGTCAGGAGAATTCAATGAAATCTGGTATGTAAAGTGTGCAGTGCTATAATGTCTGGCACACACCTTCATGGAACTCAGAGTAAAATGAAAATGTGGTTCTCCTTGCTCGAACATCATTTGAAATTTGAAGATGGTGTTAGCAAAAAATAAATGCAGGTCCCTCGCAGCATGGGGGTATGTGACTTCCAGGTTACACAGCCATGAAGCCAGCCCCTATGGCACAGAATAGCTACCCAAGATATGGCAAGCCGTCTCTCTCCTCTCCCTCAGACCTTACCCTCCTCAGCAAATCTAATGGGATTTGGAAACTTTTTTAAAAAATAAAGTCACTATTATTATTCCCAAGGCAGCTTCCTTTTTCCTCCTCTGAGCAGAACCCAACCTGATAGACAACAGATAAAGGGGGAAAGAAATCAACTTTCTGGCTGCTGGCAAATGCTGTAGTTAGAGTAGCTGGTTTACAGGCTAAGCCAGGAATTAGAACAGGGGAAACGTGACCTGAAATGTTTCCACATGTGACAGCAGACAATGAGCAGATTCTTGAAAGTACCATGTCCCCTCCTGTCACACTCCCTTGATTATGAACCTGGTACCCTCAGGTTAAGGGTCCTAATGTTTAGCAGGGTCTACAATGTCCTCCATGACCTCGTCTTCCACCTCAGTGGGGTCTGCTCCCTATTATGATGCTTCAGTGAAGCTGTTTTATTCAATACCTTCCCCCCCCACCTCATCTATTCCAATGTATTATTCACCTCCTGCCTTGGTTCTCTCAGTTCTGTCTCCTAGAATGCGCTTTCTTCATTTCTCAGTCTAATAAAATATTTTCCAGTCAGACTTTATATTCCACCTCTTCCAAGAGGAAATACAGAATTCTTTTCAAGATAAAAAGATTATATGAGTCTGGTTTTGCAGTAACACCAGGAACCAGTTGCTGTAAAATCCATTCTAACTCACAGAGACCCCACATGTGTCACAGTAGACATGTACTCCATAGGATTTTCAATGTCTGATTTCTCAAAAGTAGATCAACAGGACTTTCTTCTGAGGTGTCTTTAGATAGAACTCAAACCATCAACATTTCAGTTAGCAATTGAGCACTTATTGGCCCGTAGAACAAACATTTGCTTCTTTTTCACATTATTTTTGGACTGTTCACTGACTGAGGGTCTAGTCTGGACATCTGTCTGCTCAGCTCTGCTTAATGTTGCTTCATGTCTTGTCATTATTGGACCTAGGCTGAAGGAATAGCTTCTGTCAGGGGCATGTTGTTATCATAGCAGAAAAAAATAATAATAATAATACCCAAAACACAGAGCCAAGCCACACGTATGCTTTAATGCTCAGATCTGGGCACATCTCATCTGCTCACATCTCATTGGCCAAAGAAAGCTCTAAGCTGGCCCAGAGTTAGTGGGGAGGGGAAAGCCACTCTCCTACAGGGAAGCATGACAAGGATAGGAAGACAGGAAGTAATAATTATGAACAAATAATCAGCACAAGCTTTGGGGTCAAATACTTCTGTTTTAAATCCAAAACCCAAACCAAACCCACTGTTACCAGGTTGATTCTGACTCAAAGGACAGAGTAGAACTGCTCCATAGGGTTTCTGGGACTGAAAATCCTTACAGAAGTAAATAGCCTCATCTTTCTACCACAGAGCTACTAGTGGGTTCATACTGCTGACCTTCAGTTAGCAGCCAGTGCTTAGCACACAGTACCACCAGGCTTCCTTTGAAAAATCCCAGTGCCTCCAATTATTTGCCTAGTATGTTCAGAAAAGTTTTTATACTTCTATGTTTCCATTCCATGGTCTATAACAACCGAATAAACTAGTTGCCATTGAGTCTGCAATGACTCATTGTGGCTCCATGTGTATCAGAGTAGAACTGGGCTCCACAGGGTTTTCAGTAACTGATTTTTCAGAAGTGGATCACCAGGACTTTCTTCTAAGGCAGTTTTGGGTGGACTTCAAAATCTAACATTTGGGTTAGCAGCTGACCATGTTAGCCATTTTTACGTATTTTAATGGTACGTAGGAGGAACTTTTATATGTGGGGTTGACCTGAGCCAGAGCCAGCGCAAAGGTCACTAACAGAAGCAAAGGAGGGGTTAAGTTAAGTAATGTCTGGAAAGTGTTTTTGCACAGTACTTGGCACGTGGTGAGATTCAAACATGGTATTTTATCAATAGTGATTTTAAAATTTATTATTACTAATCACAATTTCCCATTTATTTTCATTCCATTCATTGTCCATTTCTGTATTCATTTATTCAGCAAGCATTGTCTTGGTGGCCACTGGCATCGCCCTGACTTCACATCATACTGTCCCAGTCCTAAGAAGCTTGGATCTCATGAATGAGTCCTGTGACCCCCCAAAGCAAAGCTTGGCAGACATCTTTCGTCACCCCACTAATACACTCAGGCCTTCACACTTGTAAGAGAGTCCTAGAGACTTTTCCTTCTTGGCCTGGTTCCATTTCAATCTAAGGAATCTGCGATCAGTCCAGGAAAGGAATGTAGCCACATAAAACTTTAATTAGTTTCATGAAGTTCAAATTGCTTTCATGAGTGGAAGGAAAAAGGTAGGGGAGGTTGAGACAAAAGCCGGAAGGGGGAAAAAAAGAAAAAAAAAAAAAAATTGTTACAGGGAGCAAGAGGAGATTCACACATGAGGCTAAAAATGAATTGTCTGCATTTTGCTGGAAAAGCTACAAATGTCATCCGATATGTCAAGGGATTGTCTTTTGTAACTCATTAAACTTCTGAAATAAATGAGAACACATGGGGGTGGGGGAACGCTAAGCTGGATGGGTGATTTAGGTCTCAGCCCCAAACAAAGGAGCAGATAGTTCATTCCCTTGAGGATGGATAAGGGAAAATAAGCAAAGAAATTGGCTCTCCCACAAATTCCTTCAGCAACTACCATACAGTTTGATATAATGGGGGGGGGGGGAGACACCTAAATCCCAGCTCTGCCTCTACCAGCTGGGCAACCTTGCCAAGCTACTTGATTGCTATGAGCCCCCATTTCCTCAATTGACAAGAGTCAGCAGCTGGACCACCCACTCAGTGCTATTAGAAGAGTAAATGAAATACTATATGAAAAGAGTCTAATTCGTGTCTGGCACATGAAAAGTGTCTGTTCTTTTTCCCTTACTGTGTTGAAAAGGAAACCCTGCCTGCTTCAGAGATGGATGATCCCTAAGACTTCTCTTTGATGTTGAGATCTTCCATGAGGACTGTGTGATATCTTGTGCAAGTCAGGTTACTTTTTATTTATCAAGCCATTGAGAGAGTAACAGCGGCTACGCAAAAGAAAAGCCAGACAACCATGTGCCATAAAATAAGTCACTCTGAGCCTCAGTTCTCCACTTGCTTAAAAGGAGGCAACAGCACCTTCAGAGGGTTAAAAGGAAGAAGTCAGTGCATGTATGTGAAATTAACACACTGTGGTGTGCATATGTGTGCAGGAGACACCCAGTCATGGCCCCAGTACCAGTTGTGCCAGTTGACTGCAAATAACGGAATAAGCCAGTAAGCAATTGTGTGAACAGTGAAGAAACATTATCATCTCTCATGACAAGAAGTCTGGATTTAGGTCCATGATTGGTTTGTTCAGCAGCTCAATGGCATCAGAGCACTGGGCCAGCAACTCTGAGACTCTCATGGCCTCAAAATGGCATAAGTAGCTCACACTTCTCACAGGACAGTAGTCAAAAATTGAAAGGAAAAGAAGGAGAGAGGAAAGGGTTTTCTCCTTCCTATCTCTCCTTTAAGACGAGAAACTCTCTCAGACTCCCCAAGTCAACTTCTCCTTACATCTCAATGACTAGAACCCAGTCACATGACTTTTGTCCATCACCAATATGGTCTTGAATCAATACAGATTTACCCTCTGGTACTGGGCATATTGCCTCCAACAAGCATCAAGTTTCCATCAATAAGAAAGAAAAGAATTATTAGATGGGCAACCAACAGTCCAATCTAAGGGGGCTTGCTTGTCAATTAGGAGCAGTTGGTCTGTTTGAGGCAGTGTTAGCATGACCATGAAAAGAAACAAGACTTGGAGTAAAGAAAAAGTGTATTCCTAGATGATACATTCCAATTTTCATTTAAAAGGACTATGCTTTAACCTGAGACAAGAGAGTCTCAAAAATATCAGTACAAGTGAAGGCTGCATGAACTAAAGAGAATCTGGTTTTAGCAACCCCAGCCAACTCAAAGCAATAATACCAAACTCACATCATACAATCAACAAAGAGATTTTGGTGGTTGAATTCTCGGTAGTAAATAGTAGTTTATTATTAATTCCTTTACTTTTCTCTAAAAGGTATGTCTTATTAATATTGTATTATGCTTACTTAGTTTTGTTATTTGCTCATGAATAGTTTATCTTTTGTTCATAAACTTGGAGAATCTGGAGTTCTTGTTTCCCTTGTTTCTGAATCAAAGATCTATATTCTTAGAAGTATATTACCGACTCTGGAATCATTAGCTGTCAAGCACCTGGTGCCTTTTCATCCCTGGAGGCACTTGGCACCTGTTTGTCTCTGGGGTAGTAGTATCACAAAATAGAGGTAGAACTCTCTGCCAGAAATCTGTAAGACCTAGCCACTGCTCATGTTGTTGTTGTTAGGTGCCGTACAGTCATTTCCGAACCACAATGACCCTGTATAGGGTTTCTGAGGTTGTAAATCTTTCACATGAAGAGTAACTGGTAAGTCTGAAAGGTGGACCTTGTGTTTAGTAGTACAGTGCTTATCTTACAGCACTACCAGGCATTTCTTCTGTCGCTGCATATATCATTGTTGTCATTGTTAAGTGCTACACAGTCAGTTCCAACCCATGTTGTTGTTGTGTGTCACTGAGTCAATTCTGACTCCTAACAACCCTGTATAGGGTTTCCAAGGAGCAGCTGATGGGTTCGAATCATCAACCTTATGGTTAGCAGTCCAGTGTTGGTCCTAGAGCACCACATCAGGACTCCTTTCGACTCAGAGGAACCATTTATAGGGCTTCTGAGGAATGGCTGGTGGATGGGAAGCTCAGACCTGTGGTTAACAGTCCAGTACTGATCCTACAATGCCAGACCAGGTCTCCTTCCAAGTCATATTGACTCTTTATAGGATTTCTGAGGAGCGGCAGGTGGGTGTGAACCTCGGACCTTGATGTTGGCAGTCCCGTGTTTATCCTACAGTGTCACACCAGGGTTCTAACTGTTCATTGTTGTTATTGTTGTTAAGTGCCGTCTTCAAACCGACTTTGCTACCCAGCACATTAAACCATAGTGCTGCTTAATAAATATTACTTAAATCAATTAATTCTCAAGTGTAATAAACAAACCATAGCAAGAATATGACATTTTCCTTAGTTTCCTCCAGGGGTACATAGGTAGGTTAGTTAGTTCGTTCCTTCAACTCTACAATGATAGCACTGTGGATTATTAGGCTAAGCAAAAAGTCCACAAATTCAAACCTACCAACAACTCCCTGGGAGATTGATGTGGTTGTCTGCTCCCACAAAAATTTACAGTCCTGGAAAGTCTATATAGGGTCACTATGAGTTAGATTTGACTTGATGGTACTGTATGTGATTTTGTGTTTATACTTATAGCACTATGTTGTTGTTGTTATGTGCCGTGGAGTTGGTTCTGACTCATAGAGACGCTGTACAGGGTTTCCAAGGTTGTAAATCTTTACGAGAGCAGAAAGCCTCATCTTTCTCCCACAGAACAGCTGATAGTTTCGAACTGCTGACCTTAAGGTTCGCAGCCCGATTCATAACCACTACACTACCAGAGCTTGGAGTAATCTAGCCACTCCATCACTGAATGTTTCAGTCACATGCACACTCTCCAGTGCAGGAGCTATGCTGGGCTGAGAGAGAAACATGCAGTTCCCACCAAACACAGGAGGAATGGTGGAAACAAATTACAAATGAACCAAAAAAGGTGAGTGTTAAGCTATGAATGAGTCAGAATCGATTCGATGGCACTTAACAACAACAACAACAAGCTACAGCAAAAAATAATAATAATAATAATAATAAAGCTAGAAAATCTCTGAGAAGCCAGAAGCAACAGATGAAGCACTTCGGCACATGGGCCCAAGGGTCTGATTCCTGTTTGAGTGTTTGTATCACAGATGATTTTCTGGGTGGCTTTGTGCAAGTTACTTAACCTCTCTGTGCCAGGGTTGAGGTAAGAATTCAATGGTTTAACGTGTGGAAAGTACGTAGGCACAAAGTAAGAGCTCAAAACAGATCAGGAAGGTGGGAAAAGACTTGCAGAAGTCCTGTGCTTGGGAAAGACTATGAAAATCAGGTGGGGACTAGATAAATTTAAACAGTCCTTTCCCATCCCTTAACTTCTGCACCCCGAGACTGTCAGCCTCCAAATGCTACTTTTCCCTGGGGAGCAAAGGGTGATGCTCTACCCTAAGAACCTGCTTGATAAGATGGGGGGTAACTGGCTGTGGTTATATGATGTATATACTTTTCCTTGAACCCATTGGGCCTGGAGCTTGTCTCTCCCCATGGTCCCAGGGAAAAAATAATTTCACGGGGAAACATTTGAGATGTACAGAAATGCCACAAGGAAACCAGCATTATGGACTACAGATTATATCAGAAGAAGAAATGACCAAAGGGAATATGAATTTTAGATTTGTCTAATCAACATATGAAAGTAGGTAAGGAAAGATTTGAGCAATATTTGACAACAAAAACAAAACAAAAATAAAAGAAATAAGCAAAAAATAGTACAGATGGAAAATAGAATCATTTACAGAATGAACACAGCAGTTGGGATAAATAACTGAATGTATTAGTCAATAGGAAAAGCAGATCAAGCCGCTCCCTGAATGTAGAATCAGTCAATCAAAAGAAAATCTAAGAGAGATGGAGCGCAAAAGTAGAAGGTGCTAACATGCAGAGAAGAGATCCAGAAAGATAAATAAAAATAGAGATAAAAAAAAAACGTTGAGCGAGTAATGGAGATAAATATCCTGCAACTTTTAAAAGGTGAAAGAGTTTAAATGGAAAGACTCAAAGGAGAAAAAGAAAACCCACAAGATGTATAAAAGGCAAAAGAGAAAACAGGATGAAGTCAATGTGAGTTGGAAAAACAGGAGGGACAAAACAATGAGTTCCACATCTAAGCCAGACCTGAGCCTCCCATCAGTACCCAAACTAACGAGACCCCTTCCACACTTTATGGTCTCATATCCCACTGTGATTTGCCTTTAGATTGTATTTCTAAATGTAGTTATTAAGTGAATGCCTCTTTCTCCACTAGAGTGTAAGCATCACGAGGATACGGTCTTCATCTCTTTGCTCCCTGGAGTACATTGAACGCACGTGATATTTTTGGTGGCGGTGGTGGTGGTGTGCCCTGGAGTTGGTTCCAACTCATAGAGACCCTGTACAGGGTTTCTGAGGCTGTAAAACTTTACAGGAGCAGAAAGCCTCATCTTTCTCCCACGTAACAGCTGGTAGTTTCAAACTGCTAACCTTGAGGTTCACAGCCTAATTTGTAACCACTACACTACCAGAGCTCCTTCAAATTGGTTCTGTCTCATATAGCCTATGTACAACAGAACAAAACACTGCCCAATTCTGTGCCGTCCTCACAATTGTTGCCATGTTTGAACCCATTGTTGCAGCCTCTATTTCATTCCATCTCATTGAGGGTCTTCCTCTTTTCCTCTGACCCTTTCCTTTACCAAGCATAATGGATGGCTTCTCAAGAGATGGTCCCTCTGACAAAGTCTCAGCATCCTAGTTTCTAAGGATCATTCTGGCTATTCTTCTAACACAGATGTGTTTCTTCTTCTAGCAAGCCATGGTACTTTTGGTATTCTTCACCAACACTATAATTCAAATCCATCGGTTCTTCTCCAGTCTTCCTTATTCATAGTCCAATTTTCACATGCATGTGAGGCAGTTGAAAATACCATGGTTTGGATCAGTTATACCTTAGTCTTCAAAGAGACATCTTTGTCTTTTTAACACTTTGAGAGAGGTCTTTTGCAGCAAATTTGTCCAATGCAGTATGTCATTTGATTTCTTGTTGGCTGCTTGTTGTTGTTGTTGTTGTCAGGTGCCATAGAGTCAGAACCAACTCATAGCGACCCCATGCACAGCAGAATGAAACAATGTCCGATCCTGGGCCAACCTCACTACCGCTGCCACACTTGAGTCCATCAATGCTGCCACCTGGCCATTTCATCTCGTTGGGGGTCTTCCTCTTTTTCTCCGACCCTCCATCTTACCAAACATGATATCCTTCTCCAGCGACTGTTCCCTCCTGACAATTTGTCCAAAGTATGAGAGACGAAGTTTAACCATCCTTGGCCTCTAAGGAGCACTCTGGCTGCACTTCTTCCAAAACAGATCTATTGGTTCTTTTGGCAGTCCATGGCACTTTTAGTATTCTCCTCCAACACCATAATTCAAAGGCATCAATTCTTCTATGATCTTCCTTATTCACTGCCCAGCTTTTGCATCCATATGAGGTTATTGAAAATACCATGGCTTGAGTCAGGTGCACCTTAGTCCTCAAGCTGACATCTTTGCTCTTCAACACTTTTAAAAGTTCCTGTTAGCTGCTTACATAGGCATTAATTGTTGACCCAAGTAAAATTAAATCCTTGAAAACTTCTATCATTTCTTTGTTTATCATGATGTTTCTTATTGGTCTGGTTGTGAAGAATTTTTTTTTCTTTATTTTGAGGTATAATACAGCTATATGTTGAACTCAACATCTTTTTCGTTGTTAAGTGCCATAGAATCAGTTTCGACTCTTAGCGAGCCTGTATGGGGTTTCTGAGGAGTGGCTAGTGGGTTTGAACCACTGAGCCTGAGGTTAGCAGTCCAGTGCTTATCTACAGTGCCACACCAGGATCTCATAAAGAGCTGTGTGTTGAAGGAACCCATTCATATTTCAGACTGTCTCACTGCCCCAACCTCTCTCCATGGGACCTGGCCTGCCTGGCTGGGACCTGGCCTACCCAAATAACTGTGGACAGCTCTGTGTCCTTCAGAGAATTGGCTCCTATCTTCATCCACTCCCTCACTCAATTGGCAAATATCTACTGAGTACCTCCCCTATCTTAGACACTGTAGGAGATAGCATAGTCATTAAGAGAGACACAATCTCCCTAGTCAACAGAATTGACTGCAACAATGAACTGACAGGGCATGTAGTTTGATTGAGTATCTACTGTGTGCCATGTATAGGCAAATGCTTTACACACATGACCCACTTTTATCCTCATACCTGGAATTCAGGGGTTCCTATCTACCCTTTATAGGGTCTCAGAGAAAGAAGCAATTGCCAAAGATCACCCAACTCAATCAGTGGCAGAACTGGGATGGGAGCCTAGATCTTTACAATGTCAAGTATAAATCTATGCCACAGTGGTGACAGGAAGAGGTCAAAAATGGTTGTCTGACTTTATAAGCTTCCAAGCTCCATTATGGTCTCTTGCTGACCATACTATCTCCTACAGCGTCCAAGGTATGGGAGGCACTCAGTAGGTTTTTGCCAACTGAGTGAGGGAGTGGATGAGTAATTAAATAAGTAGATGTGATGTTTTTCCATTCTGATTATGCTAGGTAATTAATGGGAGGTGTAAGGTTGGATGGGGGCCAGTTCTGGTGTGGAGTAAGTCACTGGAGTGGAGCAAAGGAATACTTTCGGTTACATTACCAAATCCAAGACAGTCTTTATCCAGGAATGTATTGGGCTAAGTCTCCGTGTCAGGAAAATGGTTACATTCTCAGGAAATGGGTAGTCTCCTATGCCAGATAACCTCAGCCTCTAATACTTGACGTTACAAGCTTTGCTAATAACTCCAGGTCACCTGTCTGGGAAAGGACGATAAGGATTTGAAAATTATGCATAGTAGTATATGTAATCTACCACCCAATGTTGTGGACTCTGAAATGAAGATATTTTAATTCACTTGTTCCCTCCTTGCCCTCTGAAGATCTGGTGATTTCAAGAGATGTAAATGAAGAGAGGTGATTGCTTTATGGTTCCATACTGGAATTCTTCTGCCATTCCTGATAAAACCTATTTCCAAATGTACTGCCAAGATAAGAACCTTCTCTGGAGAAATGAGATCTTTCTGGAACTAAATCTGAGTAATAATATCCTTAAGTTGGAGGTCCCCAGTGAACTGCTTTGTGACTCCCAGGAATTTGTGTAACTTCTTGGTGCCTCTGATACCACTCGTCTTGGGAGCCAAGACTTCTTTCTAAGAAGTCCAACTTCCCAGAGGCCACCAGGCTGGAGAAGCCATATGTAGGTGCTCTGGTAGACAGTCCAACTGAGCCAAGCCATCTAGCCATCGCCACCAAAACAAAAGACAGGTGAGTAAAGGAACCACCTTGGAACTGGATCCCTTAGCCACAGCCACCCAGTTGATAGCACATTGTCCACTGACTAACTGTCCTTGTGACCCCATCCTACACTCTTCACTCAAACACCATGTGTAAAATCCAATACTTTGAAGTCATTTGTTATGTAACAGTAGATTATGAAGCCATATCTCACTATTGTGAGCAACATAGCACATTGCGATTCAGTCTAAAGGAGTGTTTGCTCAAGTTCTTGTTTCTTGTTAATTTGAGGAACAAAACTCCAGAGAAGAGAGCACCCAGAAAGAAGGGAGTGATCACCATAAACAAACTGTTCCAAAAGGAGAAAACGCAGGTAGCTAATAAACATTATCATATTTATTTGCCCATACTGCTAATGAGAGAAATGCAAAATAGAACAAGAATAAATACTCTTTTCACCTATCAGAATTAGCAAATTGCTTTTTAATCAGAAAAGTCTGTGCTGGTGAAAGGATGGTGATGTTGGACATATTCACAGGCTGCTGAAAGAGTAAAAATTGGGTAAAATACTTCTGGAAAGCGAATTGGCTGGTAAGTTTTAGATCTGGATATCTGTCCTAGAAAAAAAATCTTGACATGTGGACAACGATTTATTCACCAAATATGTTTCTCAAAGTGTCATTTTCAATAGTAAAATATTATGGGTGAAAAAGACTTGCATGTTGGGTTTCAGGGAATGGCTAAGTAAGCTGTATCACCTTCACAAGATGGAATATTGTGTTACCATTATAAATGATGCTTATGGAGTATTCTTAACGACTTGGAAAATGTTTAATGATACAACATTAAGTAAAAGAGTAAGATAGCAAAAGGTTATAAAGCATGATTTCAACTACTTTGAAAAGCATAAGAAGACTGGAAGAAAGACGATAAGATGTTAATAGTGTTTATCTGTGGGTTGTGGAATTATGAGTGATTGTTTTTCTTATTTACTAAATTTTCAACTTTGAGAATGCATTACTTCTGCAATCTGATTTTCCCCCCTTTTAATAAGAAAGGGATGGGAACCAGGAGTGAGTCTTATGTCCAGGTGGAGACTCATGAAAACGAAGAAAGGGGTATTGGGAGGATTTTAGGAATTCCTGGAGTTGAAATCCTAAAGTAGTATTGACTTTGCAGGGTGAAGTTTGGTTTTGTCCTTGTCTAGGATAGGAACAGTATTTGCTGAGTACATGAGTAGTGTAAACACAAGCTCTGCTCCCACTGCGAAGCTTGGTTTGATAAATAAACCCCATCTCATTCCTAGGAAGTAGTTCTAGACTCACCATATGAAAACTGTTTGGGACTGAGAAGCCTAGCTCCACTAAGGTAGATGGAAGTAGGTCAGAGTCCAGGTAAACTGTCCTCTGACGCAAAGTGATACAAACTTGAATTTCAGATACCCGGAATCTACTTCTGTGGCTCCTTGAGCACCAGTTTCAGGCTCTTTGTGACAATTTCATTGTTTATGAAGAAAAGAAAAAGTGAGTGAGTAAAAATTTCCTGAGAACTTGGAATTAAAGAATCTTGGAGCCTGGAGGGGACTTTTGAGATTATATTTCTTGCCCAAAGTTTTGTTGCGCTAATGAGAGACAGAAACTCAAGGAGATGACTGATTTGCCCAAATCATCCATGAAGAAATTCAGTGCCGTTGAGTCAATTCTGGGCCTAAAACTCAGGGTTCCTTCCTTCTGTCTCTAGGTGCTCCTCCTGTGCCCCACCAACAGCAACTGACTAGGTGATATTTTTTATATCTGTTTGTATTTACTTGTTGATTGTGTGTCTCTTCATGAAAGCATGGACCTTTCTACCTGGTACAGATTGGTGCTCAATAAATATTTGTTGAGTGGACAGAGAGCTGATTGATGGATGGATGGATACTGCAGGATGGATAGAGTGGAAAGACTGTGACTTCTGGAGCCTTGTTGGCCTGGGGTCAAATTCCAGTGTTAACACTTATCAGCTACGTAACCTCAAGAAAATCATTCCACCTCTCTGAGTTTCAGACACTTTTATTGTAAAACAGGGATGATAACACCTGAAAAGTGTTCCTGACAATTCATTGAGACTCTGTGTGTGTGTGTGTGTGTATTTGTTGTTGTTGTTAAGTGCCGTCGAGTCTGTTCCGACCCATAGTGACCCTGTACAGAGTTTTCGAGACTGTAAATCTTTAGAGGAGCAGAACTCCTCATCTTTCTCCCATGGAGCGGCTGATAGTTTCAAACTGCTGGCCTTAAGGTTCGCAGCCTGATTCGTAACCACTACGCTACCAGAGCTCTCTCTTGTTTGCTCTCTCTATCTATCATATA
>NW_006408599.1:3475263-3488775 GCF_000296735.1 Chrysochloris asiatica | reverse complement strand
AATTCTGACTCACAGCAACCCTGTATAGGATTTCTAAGAGGAGGTAGATTTGAGCTGCTGACCTTGAGATCACCAGTCCAGTGCTCATCTACAGTACCACACCAGCACTTCGTGTATATATATATATCTTTTCTTTTCTTTTTTAAGTGCCATTGAATCATTTCCAACCCATAGAAAACCTCTATAGGGTTTCCAAGGATTTTTTCTTCAGTTCTTTCAACTTGAGAAATGCTAAGCATGTTCTTCCCTTTTGGTTTTCTAACTCCAGATCTATGCACATTTCATTATAATACTTGACTTTGTCTTCTCACACTGCCCTTTGAAATTTTCTGTTCAGCTCTTTTATTTCTTCATTTCTCCCATTCACTTTAGATTTTCTACACTCAAGAGCAGGTTTTAGTATCTTTTCTGACATACATTTTGGTCTTTTCTTTCTTTCCTGTCTTTTTAAAGACCTTTTGCTTCCTTCCTGCATGATGTTCTTGATGTCATCGCACAAATCTTCTGGTCTTCAGTCATTAGTATCTAATGCATTAAATCTGTATCCATTAGCAATAACTCCTCATTTCCCCAATCTTTTTTTGTTTTTACACAAACCCTGGTAACCTCTGATCTACCTTCTATCTCCAACTATGCATTTGTCTATCCTAGAAATGTCTTACAAGTGGGATAACACAAAATTTGCCCTTCTGTATCTGGCTTACTTCACTCAGGATAATATTCACTGTTCATCCATGTATCAAAACATCATGCCTCTTAATTGCTAAAAAATATTCCATTGTATAGATATGCCATATTTTATTTATTCATTCATCAATTGATGAATATTTAGATTGTTTCCACCTTTTTACTATTTTGAATAATGTTGAAATGTTAAAAATACATTGGTGTGTACTTTTGTTGAACATCTGTTATTAATTCATTTGGTATATACCTAGGAGTGGAATTGCTAGGTAATTCTATTTTTAACTTTTTGAGCAATGAACAGGGATTTCAATTTCTCCTCAACCTTATCAACACTTGTTACTTTCCATTTTTCTGATAATAGTCATCCTAGTGTGTTTGCAGTGGTATCTCACTGTGGTTTTGATTTGCATTTTCCGAATGACTAACACCTTGAACATTTGTTGTTGTTGTTGGTTCTGACCCATAGCAACCCTGAACAAGGTTTCTGAGGCTGTAAATCTTTACAGGAGCAGAAAGCCTCATCTTTCTCCCACGGAGCAGCTGGTAGTTTCAAACTGCTGACCTTGTGGTTCGCAGCCCGATTCATAACCACTACACTACCAGAGCTCCTTTGAACATTTGTATATATTCTTTAAAGAAATGTCTATTCAGCTACTTTACCTGTTGTTTAATTGGGGCGTTTGCCTTTACTGTGAGTTATAGTCTTTACCTATTCTGGATATTAAGTCTTTATCAGATACATGATTTCTAAATATTTCCTCTCGTTCTATCAGCTGTCCTTTCACTTTCTTGATAATGTCCTTTGATGCATGAAGTTTTTAATTCTGATGAAGTTGAATCCATCTACTTTATTGTTTTGTTGTTGTACTTTTGATGTCATATCTAGCAATTCATTGTCAAATACAAAGTCCTTTGTATTCTTCTAAAAATAGTATGGTTTTAGTTGTTATATTTAGGTCGCTGATTCATTTTTGTTTATGGTGTGAGAAAGAGGTCCAATTTCCCTTTTCTGCAGGTGGAAATTAAATTGTCTCAGCACTGTTTGTTGAGGAGACAATTCATTGCCCATTGAATGAACTTGGCACCTTGTGGGAAATCAAATGACCATAGATGTATGGGCTTATTTCTGGACTCTTGAGTCTATTCCACTGATCTGTAAAGCTATCTTTATACCAGTATCACACTGATTTGATTACTGTAGGCATTAGTGTTAATGTCTTGGGAATTCAGTGTGATAATGATATTTGAATTTTTAAACTCCTTATCTTTTAGAAGCACCAAAATACTCACAGATGAGTATTACAGGTAAATATTACAAATTTAGGCATATTTTCTAACATGCAATTTCATAATTATGTACTGTGTGATGCCTCTGAACCTCAGTTTCCTCACCTATAAATTGAGCAGTAGCGTTCTCTATGGTATAGTGTCTGGCACATGGTAGGCTTCTAGTAAGCGGTCGAGATTATGAAGAAAACCTCATGCTTTGGAGGAAGTTCTTCACTGGGATCCAGGTCTTCTAATTGACTTGGCCACCACTAGGGATCACTCCTCGGCTCCGGTCTCAGAAAATGAACAATCTGAATTTCCAAGATAAATCATCTGAGAGTTCAAACTGAGTGTCTCTCCCACCAGAGTTAGGACTCTAGGGTGGTCATAAGGTCAGGTTGGCCCCTGTAACCTCCCAAGCTTAGCTTCACCCTCAGAAAGCTGAGGCAGGAAGGTGGACTCAACTAACGCAATCCCCTTACTGACAGCTCCATGCTACTTCCATGGGTCCAGTGCAAATTCAGTGATTCCTTGGTCGTAAGGATAAGGATCTGTATGGCAGCCAGTTTGCTAGTGTGGTTATAAGTAAGTTATCTCCTGCTTCCTCTGGGGGCTTCTCTGTCTCTCCCCTTGGTCATCTTACCTGTCGGAGAGTTCCTTAGTGTCACAAACACATCTCAGAATGGCCTTTGAAATCCAGTGAAACTAAAAACCAGTGAAATCCAGTGAAACTAAAAACCAAGCCAGATTTGTGTTGTTGTTGTTAAGTGCCTTATAGTCGGTTCCAACTCATAGCAACCCTGTGCAGGGTTTCCAACGAGCAGCTGGTAGGTTTGAACTGCCAACCTTGCAGTTAGCGGTCCAGTGCTTATCCTACAGTGCCACACCAGGACTCCATTTGTTGTTGTTGTTGCTAAGTGCCATGGAGTCAATTCTGACTCATAATGACCCTTGATTTCCATGGAGCAGCCAGAGGGGAGAGAGATTTCAACCACCAGTTCAGGAACTCAGCATATTTAATTCTTCCCACCAGGGAAAGGCTGGCACCAGAAAAGAGCTTTTGACCAAGGGGACTGGTGTTCTTTGAGCACTAACGAAGGGCCAGATGTAGAAGTACGTTCTCTCACTGGATTTACCAGGGCGGCCTTTCTGTGCCTCCCTCTCTCCTTAGAGCATCTAAACTCAGAACAGAAACTCCAGGTTTCTGTAAGGAATTGTAGGAGTTTTTACATATACTCGATGTTAAGCCCTTATCAGATATATGATTTCTCAATATTTCCTCCTGCTCTATCAACTGTCCTTTCAACTTTCTTGATAATGTCCTTTGATGCACTCGCCCCTCTAACTGGACTGCCATTCCACCACATCTCTGCCCTGAATCTCACCCTCCATGATGGTCAAATGTGAGCACTCCTGAAGCCCCTTTCTGTTCCTCCGTACTCCACGCCCTTTACAACACAAATGACGGCAGGTCATACATATGTCCACCTCCACACAAAATACCCATTCCTTCAAGGTAGGAGGGAAATGGGCATTTATAAAACTGGAGGATGTCAATTTGGGAAGTGGAATGGTTGGAGGAGCCAGGGTGAAGAAACTGAGGTGTCAGAGGAGTAATAACTAACATTTGTTGGGTGATAACTGCATCCCAGGCACTAAGCCAAGTGCTTGACCCTTAGAGATACATCCTGAATCCACCACTATTGTACAGATGGGGACACTGAGGCTCCATATAGAAGCATTTCTCCTCCTGCACAAATGCTCTAACACAGATTAAACAGACAGCCAGAATTTAGTTAGGGGACACAATTTGCAACACTCCCACCTTCGCTGACAACATCCCCAGGGCAAACTAGCAAGTTGGAAGGAAACCATGTTGAACAGGGGCTTGCGGAAATAGCTTCACACGTTCTTTCACTAAAGTTGGTGGTTGCCATTTATTTTGATTGTTAGGAACACATTGATTTTGATATGATACAATGTGTTATTTCGATTTAATTTTATCGTTTTTAATCAACCAAATTGTTATTTTGAGTTGCAATGACAAGATAATCTGTGGGGTTATTTTTAAAACTCTCTCATGATTTAAACTCCCATAAGAACATAACTAATCTTGAGTTTAAAATGTTTTATTTAGCCCTACCATCTTTATAAAAGCTCTGGTGGTGCAATGGTTAAGCACTCAGCTGCTAACCGAAAGGTTGTTGGTTCAGATCTACCCAACATCTCCATGGAAGAAAGATTTGGCAGTCAGTTATTCTAAAGATTATAGCCTTTAGGGCAAACTGCTTTGTCACATGGAGCCACTATGAGTCAAAAATCAACACAACAACAATAGTATTTTTATTCCTTCATCAGAAAAGACTGTTTACAAAATGTAATTTTTGAGACTGTGAGGTTTCTTAGGAATTCAGTTCTCATGTTATAATCATTCAGACCATATTGTTCCCATTTTACAGATGGAAAAAGCATACAAGACTAGACCATAGTCACAACTGAGTCAGGGGAAGAGTTGGAATGTAAACAAACTTGGTCTGGCTCCAATGCAAGTTGTTTTTCATTAGTGTTAAGAGCCATGTTCCAGTGCCTAGCATTCTGCTAGACCCAAGATGCTCAACTGATAATTATTAGAAGAGTGAAGAAATTGGGAGAGCACTGCCTCTTGGTCAGAAATAGCCCAAATGCCTACAATTCCTTTCTCCACACCACTGGCATCATGTGGTAAGAAGAATCCTTAGAGGGTCACCCAAAATTTCCAGTCCCCTGATTATTTAATCAAACACCAATCCAGGTCCTGCTATAAAGGGATTTTGCTAAAATAATTAAGGTTACTAATCAGTTGACCTTAAAATAAGATCATCCAGGTGGGCCTAATGTAATCACATGAACCTTTTAAAACATGACCTCAAACAGGTTCCCTCTGGTTTGACCCCTTGTTGAGAATTTGTTTTTCCACCCCACATATACTGAATCTGTATCTACTTTTGGGTATCTTGTTAACATGCAGATCCTGGTTTGTATATCTGGGGTGAAAATAAAAATTCTCACTGGAGATCAAACTAGAATGACAGATCCAAAGTCATGCTTTAAAAGCTATTTTCTCTGGATGGTCGCAGAAAAGGACAGCAGAAGTGAAAAGTATGGGAGGGATTCTATGGACCTTTGTTGTCCTAAAGATGGAGAAGATCATGTGTAAAAACTTGAGATTGGCCCCAAGCTGACAGTAAACAACAAAAGGGGCACCTCAGACCTGCAACCACAAGGAACTAACAACCTGAATGAACTTGGAATTGGATTCTTCCCAGAACATCCAGATAAGAGTCCAGCCTGTCCAACACCTTGATTTTAGACATGTGAAGCCCAATCAAGCCCACTTAGACTTCTGACCTACAGGACTGGGAGTTAATAAATGGATGTTGTTTTCAGCTGCTAACCTTGAAGTAATTTATAACACAGCAATAGAAATACAGTTGTACTGAACTTTCAGCCCATCAGCTTTCTGCACTACCTCGCCTGGTTTGACCAAGAAGCCAACTGATCCATAATAATTACTTAGGGAGCAGGTGGTGTGGAGCAAACTCATTCCTATTTCCCCAGAATTGGCAGCAGCTGAGAACAAAGATTGCTAAGGACCTGAAATCTTGGTTCAGAGACAGGCCAGCTGTGAGAGAGTTGGTGCTGAGGTTGTTTGCTCCATTCTGGAGCTGGACTGCAGATAGAGTAGCACACACATGCTAAAATTTCAAAGGGAACCATTAAAATAATACCAAAATAATGAATGCATTCCAAACCTGTAGGGGGAATAAGGGCACATAACAACATTTTCATCTAAATGGAAGACAGGATAAGCAAGGGGAAAAACTGATATACAGGAAACAGGAAATGCAAATAAGTTCAAAAATCAGTTACCACAATAATGCAAACAGGCTACACTTAATGTGATTTCAAAAAATGAAAATTAAAAAAACAGAAATTCTCAAATTAGATTTATTTTAATCTATGTACTCCCGTAAAGATTTACACCCTTGGAAACCCTGTACAGGGTCGCTATGGGTCAGAACTGACTCAACAGCACTTAACAACAACAACATGTATATGATGTTTACTAGCCACACATAAAAATTAAAAACACAGAGGTGGTAAAAGGTATATCCAGAAACTTCTAAGTAAATAAATCATTCTACAGCACTTTTCATTTCTGGCAAAGTAGATATTAAAACAAAAACATTATTTTTTATTTTTGTTTTCAAAATTTTAACCAATTAAATTTTATTTAATTTTACTTTAATTAATATTTTAAATAAATGTTAACTTAAGATTTTTAAAGCAACAATTCACCTTGAATATTCAACAATCCTGAACCTATGCAGAACTAACAACACAGCCTCAGTACATATAATGGATACATTTACAGAATTAGAAGGAGAAATTGATGAATTCTTAATGTCGGTCAGAAATGTTAATATACCTGATAAATCAAAGCTAGAAAGATTTGAGAATATTCAAGCAATTAAGGGATGAAAGCAAGTCGGAGGAGACTACATAGAACAGTGTTAAATAAAATACTTACAGAATAAGGAACAGTCTTATAGAAATGAATTAAAGACTGAATAATTTTCTGGGGGGAAAATGTAGATTACCAAAACTGACTCCACAAAAATAAAACACATAAACATCTATTACCATTGAAGAACCAGAATTGATCATGAAAAATATACTCACAAAGAAAACACTAAAACAAGATGATTTACAGTTGAGTTTACCAACCCTTCAAGGAATAGATAACCCATATATTATCCAAACTGTTCAAGAGAATAGAAGAAGAGGGAAATTTTTCCAATTCATTCTAAGAGGTTAATATAACAATAAAATTTTAGGCCAGTGTTATTTCTATCAATGTCAAATCTTAAATAAAATAGTAACTGAAACCAGTAACTCTTTTTTTAAATACAATTTAGTCAAGTAGGATTTATCCCCCTTATTTAAGGACAGTTTAACCTTTAAAAATATATAAATGTAATTCATTCTATCAAGAGATTAAATATGAGTAGTTATATGAGTACCCCATAGATTAAGAAAAGAAGTAAAAATAGTGCATTTTCAATATGGAGGAAAAAATTCAGCATGCTACTAATAGAAGGAAACTTCTTTAACTTGCTCAAATGTGTGTCAAGCAAAAACCCATAGCAAGTGCCATAATTAATTGTGAAACATTAGAAATAATCTCTTTGAAGTTAGGAACAAGTGTGTTCAATATTAGAAATTCTGTTAAACACAAGACAAATAAGTACAAAGACTGGGAAGGAAAAAACAAAAATGGATAATGTTATTTGCAAATGATAGGTTTGTCAGAAAATTCAAGAACTATTACAGATAGATATTAAAACTAATAAAATTAAACAAGGATGTTGAACAGATGATTGACATATAAATATCAACCACTTTCTATTCATCAACAATAACAAAATAGCAGTGACATTTTTTTAATTCCCATTCTAAATAACAACAGAAATTTTAACATTCCTAGGCCTTCTATGATGTTAATGTCACCACTCATCTGTCAGTTTGTCATACTGTGATGGTTTGTGTGTTTCCATGATGCTAGAAGCTATACCCCTGGCATTTTAAATACTAGCAGGATCACCCATGGTGGACAGGTTTCAGTACAGTTTCCAGACTCAAACAAACTAGGAAGAAGAAGAGATGAACCACTTCTGAAGGGTTAGCTACTAAAAACATTATGAATAGCAGAACATGTCTGATACAGTGCCAGAAGATGAGACACTCAGGTTGTAAGGTACTCAAATACTAGAGAAAAGCTGCCTCCTCAAAGATCATGTTGGTCTTAATAACATGAATGGAGCAAAGCTTTCAGAAACTTCATTTGCTGATGGGGCACAACTCAAAATGAGAAGAAAGAGCTGCAAACATCTATTAATAATATGGAGTGTACAAAGAATGAATCTAGGAAAATTGGAAGTCACCAAAAATGAAATAGAGCTCATAAAGATCAAATCGTAGGCAATATTTTTGCTGTTGCTAAGTGCCATAGAATTGTAACCCTGTATAGAGTTTCCAAGGAGCAGCTGGTGAGTTTGAACCACCAACCATGTGGTCTAAACCAACTTGTGGTCCTCTGTTTATCCAACTTGCACCACACCAGGACTCCATCCTAAGCATTAGTGAACTAAAATGGGCTGGTATTGGCCATTTGAATTGGACAATCATATGGAATACTATGCCAGGAACAACAAATTGAAGAGGAATATCACCACATTTATTATCAAAAAGAGCATTTCAAGATCTATCTTCAAGTCCAACGCTATTTGTGATAGGATAATATCCATATGCCTACAAGAACGACCAGTTACTACTATTATGATTCAAATTGGCACACCAACCACCAAAGTCAATGATGATGAAACTGAAGAATTCTACCAACTTCTTCAGTCTGAAATTGATCAACTATGCAATCAGGATACATTGATTGTTACAGATGATTACAATGTGAAAGTTGGAAATGAGGAAGGATCAGCTATTGGAAAATATGGCCTTGGTAACAGAAACAATGCTGGAGACACCATGATACAATTTACAAGATCAACAACTTACACATTGCAAATACCTTTTTTCAACACAAACTGGCAACTATACAAATGAACCTCACCATACACAGAAGGAGCTCTGGTAGCGTAGTGGTTATGAATTGGGCTGCAAACCTTAAGGTCAGCAGTTCAAAACTACCAGCTGCTCCGCAGGAGAAAGATAAGGCTTTCTGCTCCTGTAAAGATTTACAGCCTCGGAAACCCTGTACAGGGTCACTATGGGTCAGAAGCGACTCGATGGCACCTAACTACAACATACACAGGAATCTCACTGATGACTCTGTGGGAAGAGAGAATGGAGAAGCTCAAGATCATTACCCAAAACAAGGCCAGGGACCAACACTGAGCCACTCTTTGACTCATTTTCTGTTCTCAGCAGCAGAATCCCCATGAGCTGAAGCCAGCCTATGCCCCAGGTACACCATCACCATCTGGTATTTTGATGCCAAAGATCAGGAAGCAGCCATAGACAAATGCCAGCTACCATCAGAACAGAAAGATGCCCAAGTGCCCGTGTCACAGCTGACTACACCCACTTAATGACTGCTCCCGGAGCTAACAGATGGACAGCCTTCCCTGTAGTTGGAGAACCAGGGAGCCCTTGCACTTCACATTCCAGGCTGGAGGAGTGAGGGACTCAGTTATACACCCCCACGTCCAAAAAATCTTTTGTCAGAAGGAGGCCATGATTCACCCCAACCCCAAGTCTGGCATCCTGGCAGCAAGTGGCATTGCTCACTTCTAACTCTTCACAGCAGGAGTCCTGGTATGGCACTGTAAGATAATGCACAGGACTGCAAGGTCAATTGGAACCACAGGGTAGGCGGTTCAAATCCAGCAGCCACTCGTCAGAAAACCTACACATGGTCACTATGAGTTGGAACTAACTCAATGCCACTTAACAACGACAGCAACATATATATATAGAGAGAGAGAGAGAGAAGAAATGAGCACAGTTGCTATGTATGATAAGCACTGGACTACTGACTACAAAATTCTCAGTTCAAACCTGCCAGCCACTCCACAGGAGCAAGATGAGACTTTCTGCTCCTGCAGATTTACAAGTCTCCAAAAACTTACACAGGGTCTCTGTGTATCGGAACCAATTCAACAACACTTAACAATAACATATGTAGTATTCAGTATGTAAGTCAACATTCTAGACTTCCTTTTTTAACAGTCCTTGTCTGTTAGCAACACACCAATTTTGTGACTGGGGATATGACATGATGTCTAGGATATGTTTAATATACTCTGGGGAAAAGGCAGGGGAGGGACAATAAAGCAAAAATAGCATAAAGTTAATGGTCATTGAAACAAAGTGAAAAGTTGGTGGTGATTCATTGTTTTATTCTCTCTACTTTTGAGTGCACTTGAAAATTGTCATAATAAACTTTTTATTAAGTTTTGAAAGAAAATATATGAGAATATCTTTGTGGCCTTTGGTAACAAAGGGTCTCTTAAACAAGACATAAAATGCCCAAATCTCAAAGCAAAAGATTGATAAGTTGAACTGCATTAACATTTTAAGCTAATATATGACAAAGAATGTCTTAAATTAAGTTAAAAGATATGCCAAAGATTAGGAAGAAATATTGGAATGTATGTAACTGATAAAAGATTAGTATCCAGGACATATTAAGAACTCCCACAAATCAAAGGCAATCCAATAGAAAAATGGAGAAAAGATATTATCAAGCAATTCTGTAAAAAGGAAACTTATGGCTAACATAACTCTACTGTTAATCAGTAAAATGCAAGTTAAAATAAGATCCCATTTTACACATCAGGTTGGGAAAAAATCAAAAGATAAAACTGAGTGTTTTTCAGAAGTTGACAAGCACGAACTTTCATTCACTTGTCATGAAATTTTCAAAGGGCACTTAAGGACAAGCACTGGACAGCTAACTACAAGGTCAGCAGTTCAAACCCACCAGCTGCTCTCAGAAACCATACACAGGGTCTCCATGGGTCGGAATTGACTCAATGGTACACACAACAATAATGACTCTTTGGAAAATGTCCCCACCTAACAAGTTTGAGTCCTGGTGTGGCACTGTAGCATAAACACTGGAACGAAAGGTCAGTTTGAACCACAAGGTTGGCAGTTCAAACTCACCAATTGCTCCTCAGAAACCCTATATAGGGTTGCTAGGAGTCAGAACCAACTCGACAGCACTTAACAACAATAAGTTTGAAAGTGTTTATACCTTATACCTCAGAAGTTCCACTTTGATTTGTTCATATCTCTTTGCAAACAAAACTAAGATAATCTATTATATATGAGTAGGAATGGAATGGATGGATATATTAGATATTGTCAAATGGGCTACATAAATCAATGTACTACCAACAACAATATTTGAACTTTTCAGTATATCAATCTGTAATTGATACAAATGAAAATTCAGTTTTATTTTAAACTTTATTTAGTATAAGTGAGGTTGTGCACTTGTATTTCTGTCTGCAGAAACAGCTCGTTAATATCCTTTGCCCGTTAAACACGATGGGCTGTTAACCAAAAAATAACATTTGTTGGTTAGTCAGAGCAGGTGTACCCAGACCACCCAGAGGCACCTTGGATAACAGGCCAGGCAATCTACTTTCAAATGTCAGCTCTGATACACATGGGGTGATCATGAGTTGCAGTTAACTCAACAGCAATTCGCTTTTAGTATCTCTAAGAACTTTTTTTAATAAGAAAATATTGCATCTGTCATGCTTTGCAAATGTTTCTACCACTTCAAGTGTTGCTCTTTGATTTGTTTATGCTATTGGGGGGAGGGGGAAAATGTTTTGAATCCGATGTGATGCATTATTTATCTTTTATTTGGGGCTTCATGGTTTCATGCTATGGTTAGAAGAACTATTACCATTCCAGTATTCTTCCTTTTTCTAAATTTTATTTCGTTTGCTGTTATTGAGAATATACCCACGGAACATACACCAATTCAAAAGTTTCTACATGTACAATGTAGTTACATGAATGACATTCTTTGAGTTGTGAAACCATTCACCTTCCTGTGCTGAGTTGTTCCTTCAACTTACTACCCTCTAATGTTCCCACCTAATCTTTTGTCAATTTCATCCAGTAAAGGTAGTTCTTAAAAGAACACAATGCTCCAGACAGACCTTTTTTCCTAGGTAAATGAAACTATTGTTTGGTTTCAAGAAGACTTCAGGGAATATTTTTGTTTAAATTTAAAATTTATCTCTGGGAAGTAATTTCAAGGGTTCATCCATTCTCTATGGCTCCAGAAAGTCTAGAGTTCATGACAATTTGAGATTGTATTCTGCATTTTCTCCCTTTTGATCAGAAGTCTTCTATGGAATCTCTGATCAAAATGTTCAGTAATGGTAGCTGGGCACAATCCAGTACTTCTAATTTCATGGCAAAGAAAGCAATTGTTCGTGGAGGCAATATGCCACACATTCCACATACTCCTCCAATATCGGGCTCTGTTTCACCTTTGCTCCAGGTAAACAGAGACCAGTTTTTGGATTATTACATGTAAGTCTTTAAGACTCCATGCACTGTGCAATGAGCTAGGAGGTAGAACAAAAACACTAAATGCATCAATAAGCCAATTAACTGGGATAGAACCATGAAATCATGACCCTAAACCACCAAATCAAGGAACCAAATCCCATGAGGTATTTGGTTGTATATAAGCAGCCTCAGCCACTACTCTTTTTGTTGTTGGTGGTAATGGTGTAAATATATTTATTATATAACCTTTGCCAATTCAGCATTTTACAGGTATAAATCTTATTAACAGCAACTACAATAATTGACTCTGTAAAGCTACTCTTAATCAATACAATTTCCCCGTCACCATTAACCTCTTCTATCTACTTTCCTGCCACCTGTGGTTACCACTAATAAGCTTTGGTCTCTGTATATTTGCCGTTCCTTGCCTGTTTTATAAGAGTGGCCAGACAATATTTGTCCTTCTGTGAATGGTTTATTTCACTTATCATGTCTTCAAGTTCCATCCATATTGTAGTTTACATCAAGACTTCATGTTCCTATTGGCTGAGTATGTACTGCAATACAAATGAATACATTTCATTTATCCATTCATTTGTTGAGGGACATTTAGGTTGTTTCTACCTTTTACTATTGTAAATAATGCTACAATGAATATTGTTGTACACGTCTCTGTTTTATTCTCTGCTTTCAAGTCTTTTGGATATATACATTACAGTGCAATTACTAGGTCACGTGGCAGTTATAGTTTTACTTTTTTGAAGAACAACTACACTGTTTTCCACAACAGCTGTACCATCATGCATTCCCACCAATGGATAAGGGTTCCAATGTCCACACATCCTTGCCGACACTTGTTATTTCAGAGGTTTGGGGTTTGGGGTTGGGTTTTGTTTTTTAAATCTTAGCCATCCTGTTATTATTGTGTGCCTTCAAGTTGGTTCCAATTCATAGTAGCCCTGTATAGAGTTTCCAAGACAGTAAATCTTTAGAGGAGCAGAAAGTCTCATCTTTTTCCCACGGAGTGACTGTTAGATTCTAACTGCTTGTCTTGCTGTTCAGAGGCCCAGCTCATAATCTACTATGTTACCAGGGTTCCTCCTCATCCTAGTGAGAGCTTATCCATCCTAGTGGGAGTTTATCTATCCTAGTGGGAGTTTATCCATCCTAGTGAGAATTTATCCATCCTAGTGGGAGTTTATCCATCCTAGTGGGAATTTATCCATCCTAGCGGGAGTTTATCCATCCTAGTGGGAGTTTATCCATCCTAGTGAGAGTTTATCCATCCTACTGAGAATTTATCCATCCTAGGGGGAAATTACCCATCTTAGGGGGAGGTTATCCATCCTAGTGGGAGTTTATCCATCCAAGTGAGAGATTATCCATCCTAGTGGGGGTTTATCCATCCAAGTGAGAGTTTATCCATCCTAGTGGGAGTTTATCCATCCTAGTGGGAGTTTA
>NW_006408599.1:3473164-3475048 GCF_000296735.1 Chrysochloris asiatica | reverse complement strand
GAGTTTATCCATCCTAGTGGGAGTTTATCCATCCTAGTGAGAATTTATCCATCCAAGTGAGAGTTTATCCATCCTAGTGGGAGTTTATCCATCCTGGTGGGAGTTTATCCATCCTAGTGGGAGTTTATCCATCCAAGTGGGAGTTTATCCATCCTAATGGAAGTTTATCCATCCTAGTGGGAGTTTATCCATCCTAGTGGGAGTGAAATGGTATCCATTGTGGGTTTGATTTGCATCTCTCTGGTGGCTAATGATGCTGAGCATCTTTCCATCAATTTGATGCCCATTTGAATATCCTGTATGGTGAAATGCCTATTTAAGTCCTGTGCCCATTTTGTGAATAGATTTTTTTTTTTTTTTTGTCTTCTTGTTGGTAAATTGTCTAATTTTTTTTGTTGTTAAATTCTTGTTAAATATATCGTTCCTGAAGATTTTCTCCCTGTCAGTAGCTTGTCTTTTCACTTTTTTGATAAAGTTTGTTGATGAACAAAACTTTTTAAATTTCCATGAGGTTCCACTTATTTATTTTGTCTTTTGTTGTTTGTGATTTTGCTATTATATTAGATAATCCAGTATTAGAATCTAGGCCTGTCAGTGTTGCCCCTGTTTGTTTTTATAAAAATTTTATGGTTTTTAGTTTACACATTGAGGTCATTAATCCACTTTGCATTTGTTTCTTCCATCCGGTGTGGAACAAGACTCCTGATGATCTAAAACCCATTCTTGATAAAAACACTAAACAAAGTAGGAATTGAAAGGAAATTCCACCACCATTATTAAGAGTATATATGCAAACCAACATCCAACATCACTCTCAATAGAGGGAAACTAAAAACATTGCCTTTGCAAACAGGAAACAGACAAGGATACCCATTGTCACCACCTTTTCAATATTGTGCTGGATGTCTTAGTCAGAACTATAAGGCAAGATATGGAAATTAAAGGCATCCAAATGGACAAAGAAGAAGTACAACTCTCTCTGTTTACAGATGATATGATCCTATACATAAAAAATCCCAAAGACTCAGCAAGAAAATACTTGGAACTCATTGGAAGATTCAGCAAAGTGGCAGGGTACAAGATCAATATATAAAAATCAGTTGAATTCCTCTATACTAATAAAGACAACTCTGAAAATGAAATTAGGAAAACAATACCATTTACAATAGCCACCCAAGGGATGAAATACTTAGGAATAAATCTAACCAGAGAAACAAAAAGACCTATACAAAGAAAACTACAAAACACCACTACAAGAAACAAAAGATATACAAAAATAGAAGACCATACCATGCTCATGGATAAGACTTAAAATTGTGAAAATGTCAGCATTCCCAAAGCAATCTATAGATATAACACAATTCCAATCCAGATTCTAACAACATTATTTAAAGAGATGGAAAAACTGATCGTGAACTTTATATGGAAAAGAAAGGGACCTCAGATAAGTAAAGCACTGCTTAAGAAGAACAAAGTTGGAGGCCTCTCACTCCCTGATCTCAGATTTTATTACACAGCCATGTCATATAGGTTCTTCAAACTCAGCAAGCTGCACAAGTTTTCAAGAGGGAGTTTAGTTTCAGAGAGTACAGAGGAAGGCAGAATCCCCACTGAATAGTTTTCATCTTGTCTAGATGGGTCTGGTGAAAGACAATGGGGATAAGATTCTTATGATTCAATAGTGAGTAATTGTTATCATGACTAATTAAGACTGTCACACCTATAAAGGTAGAAGTTTTGTAACATAAAGGGGAGAGTAGTAAATCTTACGTTCCAGGAACAGAAGACCGTAGGACCATCAAGTAAAGACCATGAATGGAATGTGGGACCCTAGCCAGAGAAGCAGTGATGGATGCAGAGGTGAGGACATGGAGAGATAGAGCA
>NW_006408599.1:3447813-3464784 GCF_000296735.1 Chrysochloris asiatica | reverse complement strand
TCAACTCCACAGCAATAGGTTTGGTTTTTTGGTTTGACTTTGGAAAGTTTGAACTGTAATCTTGAAGGTGTAGGAAACAGTCATGGGTTTTGAACCTGAGAGATCCATGTGACTTCAATCTCTTTGGCAGGTTTAGAGGTCTTTGCATTTCTATGGGAATGATTATCCTTTCTTCACATGGTTAAAGTAGTTATGCAAAACAGCTACCTTGATGTCTGCAGATGGTGGTTGTTGTTATGTGCTGTGGAGTAAGTTCCATAGTGACCCTACACAGGGTTTCCACCTCATTTTTCTCCCGCGGAGCGGCTAGTAGTTCTGAACTGCTCACCTTGCAGTTCGCAATCCGATTTGCAACCACTATGCTACCAGAGCTCCTCAGCAGATGATGGTGGTGGTGGTGGCTATGTACCATGGAGTCACCTGCAACTGAAATTTGAATTTGTGGGAGGAGTGGAAAGAACTTTGAAACCTCTGCTAGAGAAAGTGTCACGAGGGGGCACTTAGTCCCCTCCTAGAGACTCTATGAAGTAGCTAACTGAGTTGTTTTGGAAAATAAAGCTAACCTTTCTAAATCAAGTGTCCTAAAGAAAATTAGCCTAGTTCATTATAAATCAGACCAATTCTGAGCAGGCCAAGGACAGTTTACATGGTTTTTGTTTGGCCTTGGATGTTAACTTCCCTTCTGTAGAGTTATAGATAGCTTTGACATTTACTGCACCCGTTAAATAAGAAGATGCGGAGAACACAAGAAAGCTTTTTACAACAGAAAAGAAATGTCGTTTTCCGGGCAATATCCGGCATAATCTTTGCAGGAAACAAGTCAAATCAGGCAAATTAAGCGGATGTGCTTGTGATGAGCTGCCTTTGCACAATCGGTCATGTGACAGTAAATCTGGCATGAGTGGCAGCCGTGTGAACAAACTAGAGAGAGATTGATTCTCACCTGAGACCAGGGAACACACAAGTAAAGTGAAGAGTCCTTTCAGGCCTGCCCCAGTCAGAGTATAAATATGTATCACTGGCTGCTAAAGTGAGTTATGATTTCATTCTCCTACTGGTACCTGAAATCTAGAGAGGGCATTTCTCTAGTCCCTGTATCAGGGGTGACAGCTATAGCTACGTGGTCGCATGGGAGAGATATCTGCTTGGTAGATAAATCAGGCACTGTGAAGGGACCTGTTGTTATCAATTTGATCTTGGGGAAACAAAACCACCCTGTGTCCAGGCGGTATTGTCAGTGCACTGAATGGTTCTCCCCTTTTCTGAAGCATCTACAAATGTTGTTTTCTCCAGCCTGTCATCTTTGGGGATGGACTAGTTTTCAGCCTTCTGATCCCACACTTCACACAAGACACTGAAAGTGACTGTTTGTGTGCCTGGCCCACTGGAGTATGATCTTAAGGGCAGGGCTGCACTTAACTCCTCAGTGCCCTTATCTATAGCACAGACTCTTCATCTGATATCAACAAAAGGA
The DNA here is from genome assembly GCF_000296735.1 of Chrysochloris asiatica. Taxonomy (NCBI): domain Eukaryota; kingdom Metazoa; phylum Chordata; class Mammalia; order Afrosoricida; family Chrysochloridae; genus Chrysochloris; species Chrysochloris asiatica. The sequence continues at coordinate 3,463,310 of NW_006408599.1, read as the reverse complement.
CCAAGTCCTTAGTTGCAGGAGTTGGTAACCTCTGGAACAGGCAGGTCCAGAACAGGCAAGATCCCATGTATTCTGTTGCCTCCAAGCTTTTAAGCTTTTTGAAGCACATCAGAGCAAATAACAGCAGAGAAAAGAGTCTGCTTTTCTGGAAATTTGGAATGTTCATGTATCCACTGCAATAACACCAGCTCCTTTTTTTAAAAAAAATGAAAGAAAGGGGAAGGGAGAAAAGAAAGGACCAAGAGAGAGAGAAAGAGAGGGAGGGAGGAAGGAAGGAAGAAAAGGATGAGTGTTTTGGGTTCCTTCGAAATAGAGCTATTATCTCTAAAAATAAATTTTCAAATAACTGGAGATGTGTGGCCAAGTGACAGGGACCTTATATGTCCAAAATCTCACCCCATCTGAAGTGAGAAGGCGCAGGAATAAAAGCCTGGAGCATATGGAACATCCCTTTTCAGTCCCCTTCAGGAAGACCATAACCTTCAAGTGTATCTTCAATGCCCAACGCTCATTTCTCTTCCTTTTTACTGTATTCACCCCTCTGCAGTTTCTCATTAAACCACTGATGTCACAAATTCCAAATCTCTGCAGCCTAGACCATTTTCCTGGGCTCTACATCCATCTATCTACCTCCTTGAAGACACCTTCTTCTGTATTTCAAGCTCAGTCTCTCCAACGTGGAGCTCAGCACCCCACCCAGAGCCCTTCTTCCTCCATGTTCCTCCTCTTAGTCAATGACATAGTCACTGCCCCAACTGCTCAAGACCCAGCAGGCATCCTTGACTTCCCCGACCATGACTTGACAATCTCAGTGACAAATGGAGTCCAGCAAGAAGTTAGATTTTCGTTTGGGTCGAGTGAGTCCTGATTGGGACACTCCTTAGAGCCCACATTTATGAGATTTATTTCTCCCCTGAGGTTGACAGATAGGTCCTAGTGGGCTTGGCAAGGATGAACACAGAGCTCTGACTACATCAGTCTCCATAAAAGGAAAGAATTGGACCAGTTGAGTGTTTTTAAAGTGACTCCATAGATTACTTTTTCTGTGGGGAGAGAACCCCTGGAGTAGATGTCCTTTGACTTTAAGAAGGAATGTAGAACTTCTCTGTGCCTCCCAACCTGGACCCCAGAGGAGACAATTGGGATTCCTTGGCGTCTTCTGTATTACCTGCCTGCCATGAAGCATTCAGAGAGGAAATGTGAGGCTTTACTTCCTTTCCCCGTTGTGGAAACCCAGAAGGTGACTCTGGGAAGGAACCAAATAGAAAGAGAAAGGGATGGATAATTTCAGCACCGATACATTGTGTTCAGTGACCAAAGGGACATGTGTGATCAGTAGCAAAAGGGACCATGGTTAGATGCTCACTGGGTCAAGGTTAAGATTATGTTTAGCATGGAGTTTAAGAGCATAAGGCTTTGGAATCAGATGGGTCAACCCCCTATTCTACAGCTTACTCATTATGTGAACTTGGACAAGTCATTTCATGTCTCTGAGCTTTGGTTTCCTGCTCAGTAAAATGGAATTAAAAGCCTTACTGTGGCACTGCAGATTAAGCAATGGACCATTAGCTGCAAGGTCTACAGTTCAAACCCACCAGCCACTCCTCAGAAATCCTAAACAGGGTCCCTATGTGTTGGAACCAACTCAAAGGCACTTAACAACAACACTTATGTACAAATATTTAATCCAATGGCAGACACTTAGTAGATATTTGATAAGTAGTAACTACATTTTTTAAGGTGCCATGATAGCATGGCAGTTTATGTGTTGGGCTACTAACCTCAAGGTCAGCCATTCGAGTCTACCAGGTGCACCTCTGGAGAAAGATGAGGCTTTCTGTTCCCATAAAGATGTATAGCCTCGGACATCCTATACAAGGTCATTATAAGTCTGAATCGACTCAACAGCACTTAATAACAACAACAGCATCAACTATGGTTTTAGGAATTCCTGGGTAACACAAGCACTTAAGCACTATAATACTAACTGAAAGGTTGTTGGTTCAACATCACCCATAAGTGCTTCAGAAAAAACAAAAAAAAAAAAAATGCCTGATAATCTGCTTCCAAAAAGTTCACAGTCATAGAACCCTATGTAGCACTCCTACCCTGTAACACAGGGACCTGCCATGAGTTAAATCGACTCCACAGCAATTGGTTTGATTTTCAGTTTTAACTACAGTCTTTACTGATTGCAATCGCACTCTTTCTACTCTTGAATCTAAGTCCTTCCAATCCTTATCAACAAAGAACTGGCACCTTTACTGAGCCACATGACCAGCCAACAGTTCAGGAGACCAAGAAACCCCAGAAACAACTCCTGTCCTCATATGGGTTAGGCTTCACCACAGTCTAACTGTGTGAAGTTAGCAGGAAATTCTGACGTTCATCTTTCTCATATATACAATTGCCTTGGCGGTGGTAGAGGTGGTGGTGTGCCATGGAGTTGGTTCCAACTCAGAGCAACCCTACACAGGGTTTCCGAAGCTATAAATCTTTATGGGAGCAGAGGAACTTATCTTTCTCCCACAGAACAGCTGATAGTTTTGAACTGCTGACCTTGAGATTAGCATCTTGACTCATAACCACTGTGCTGCCAGAGCTCCTTACAATTCCTTTGTTGTTGTTGTTGTTGTTGTTGTTGTTGTTATTGTTGTTAGGTGCCATCAGGTTGGTACCAATTCATAGTGACCCTATGCACAACAGAATGAAACACTGCCCGATCCTGGGCCAACCTCACAATTGTTGCCACGCTTGAGCCCATTGATGCTGCCACTTTGCCAATCCATCTCACTGGGGGTCTTCCTCTTTTTCTCTGACCCTCCACCTTACCAAACATGATATCCATCTCCAGTGACTTGTCCTTCCTGACAATCTGTCCTAAGTATGAGAAACAAAGTTTGGCCATTATGGCCTCCAAGGAGCACTCTGGCTGCACTTCTTCCAGCACAAATCTGTTGGTTCTCTTGGCAGCCCATGGCACTTTCAATATTTTCCTCCAACACCATAACTCAAAAGCATCAATTCTTCTACGGTCTTTCTTATTCACTGTCCAGCTTTTGCATGCATATGAGGTTATTGAAAATACCAAAGCTTGGGTCAGGTTCACCCGAGTCCTCAAGCTGACATCTTTGCTCTTCAACACTTTAAAAAGGTCTTGTGCAGCATATTTGCCTAATGCAATACATTGTTTGATTTCCTGGCTGCTGCTTCTATGAGTGTTCATGGTTGATCCAAGGAGAATAAAATCCTTAACAACGTCAATCTTTTTTCCATAGATGAGAATGTTGTTTATTGGTCCAGTGGTGAGGATTCGTGTTTTCTTTACATTGAGATGTAATCCATACCAAAGGCTGTGCTCTTTGGTCTTCATCAGTAAATATTTTAAGTCCTCTTCTCTTTCAGCAAGCAAGGTTGTATCATCTGCATATCACAGGTTGTTAATGAGTCTGCCTCCAATCCTGATGCCACGTGTTTCTTCATAGAAACCAGCTTCTAGGATTATTTGTTCAGCATACAGGTTGAATAAGTATGGTGAAAGAATACAACTCTGTCACACACTTTCCTTAATTTTAAACGATTCAGTGTTCCCATATTCTGTTCAAACAACAGCCTCTTGGTCCACATACAGATTCCTCATGAACATAATTAAGTGTTCTGGATTACTCATACTTTGCAATGTTGTCCACAGTTTGTCATGATCTACATAATCAAAAGCCTTTGTGTAGTCAATAAAGCACAGCTAACCAGTTTTCGGATTTCTCTGCTTTCAGCCAAGATCCATCGGACATCAGTAATGATATCCCTCATTCCACGGCCTCTTCTGACTCCGGCTTAAACCTCTGGAAGTTCTCTGTCAATGTATGCTTGCAGCCGTTTCTATATTACCTTTAGTAAAACTTTACTCACATGGGATATCAAAGAGATTGTCTGATGATTTCCACATTCTGTTGGGTCACCTCTCGTTGGAATGGACACAAATATGGATCTCTTCTAATCAGTCGGCCAGATAATTGTCTTCCCAATTTCTTGGCATAGATGAGTGAGTGCCTCCTGTGCTGCCTCACTTTCTTGAAAGATTTCAGTTTTTATTCTCTTGGTGGTACCTAAAAAACTCACTACTATCGAGTTGATTCTGACTCACAGTGACCGTATAGGACAGAGCAGACTGGGTCCATAGAGTTACTCAGACTGTAAGTCTTTCCAGAAGCAGACAGCCTCAGCTTTCTCCTATGGAACAGCTGGTGGATTTGAACTGCCTACCTTTCAGTTGGCAGCCCAATGCTTAACCCACTGCACCCACCAGGGTGTATTCCTCGGTGGTAGTGAGTATGAAAACCAGTATTTGGAAAATGGAGAAGAAAGGAGGGGAAAAAGAAGGAAGGAGAGAAAGAGGAAGTAGGAGAGTAGAGAAAGGAAGGAAAAAAGGAGACAGAGAAAGAGGAAAGAGATGGAGGCATCAGACAGAGGAAGAGAAGGAGTGGTGAAGGAAAGGAGGAATAAAAGAGGAAGAAAGTATGGACGTGTGAAGCCCACACCGCCCTGAGATATGAACAAGTGAATGGATGAATGAGGGAGTGAATTAATGAAGATAAGTATTTCCTGCTATTTCCAAGCCCACAGCCATCCTTTTCCTGACCTGTGTGACAGGATGCCTGCTGTTATGTCTCTATCACAGCCTGAAGAGAGATTTCATTTATCCCCTTTACAGCCCAATTCTCATCTCAATAAGTGAAACTTGCTTAAAGGCCCACTCCTCCAAGAAGCAGCATGGGACAGAGAGCCCGCACCATCACCCGTATATGGGCATTAATAATACATGACAAAACTCCACAGCTTTATTCTATTCTGTCTTCCAAGTCAAGCTCCTTAAATCAAATATTTAGGGAGGGAGTATTTACTCACACGTCAGCCAGGAAGCATTTCTGGTCTTAAAGGCAAACGTGCACAGTAGCAATCAAGGGCTTAATATGCACGATAGCTGTGCAAGCTACCACTCCTAACATCATCATTTTATAGATAAGAAAATTGAGACTCAGAGACGGTAAATAAACTTTGATGGGGTTTAGGCCCAGAGGGAAAAGTCTGCGTATGTAGTTGCTGAGAGACCAGGGTGGGGGGAAACGATGAGGACCCAATCTGAGAAACAATTGTTTATTACTGAAAAGAAAAATAAAAGAAATGGTTTGCCAATAGGGAACCTACTGACAAGGGATGTGAACAGCTGCTACAATGGCGGCCGGCTGTACAGTGAAGTTTTTCCGCCTTAGGGGTGTGGTCTAGAGTCTTTTTTATCACACATGTCAGAGCAGTTAAAGGTGTATTCAGAGCAAGGAAAAGGTTGGAAAATCGTAAGGTGCGGGGCTGCCTGCCCCTTCCTAGAGAACAAAGAGCTTCCATAGGCATAGCAGGAGTAGGGGGCTCCTTCCTAGACAGCGGGGGCAGGGAGAAGGGACAAGAGATATAGTTTGAATGACATTACTGTGGCCATTCTGGAGCATTCAGCTGTATCCCTACAAACTTGTTCAACGTTAGTCAGCTAGGAAACACAAGAGCAGGGATTCGAACTCCAAGTCTGACCCGGAAGGACATGTGTTCACAGCCACACTGTGCTACCCTTCACCAGGTCTAGATATGTCTGGATGTGAAGAAGCTGAGACCAAGGATGAGTCAGACTATCAAGGGGTGCCCATCTTTGTGAGGGCGGAGCAGAGGTGGAGAATGGTTCAGGAAGAGGAAATAAACAAACTCCTTGAATGAAGAGCACAACCTGCTTACCTGAGCCACGGTCTTTTTAATGGCTGCATATGTGTGGTGCTGTGGGTTAATGTGCCAGACTGCAAAGTTGTTTGAACCGAAAGGTCAGCCGTTCAAGCTCACCAGCTACTCGTCGGAAACCCTATAGAGGGTCACTATGAGTCAGAACCGACTCTACAACACTTAATAACAACAACAACATGCATGAGAAAACGAGACAGGAAACAACAACAACAACAACCCTGATGTATTTGAGCTGTGATATTAGCAAAGAATATTGAATCTATCCTGAGTGCTAGAAGAACAAACAAACCAGTGTTAGAAGAAATACAACCAGAATGCTCCCTAGGAATGAGGCTGGTGAGACTTGCTTACTTTGGATTTGTTATGAGGACAGGTTAATCACTAGAAAAGAACATCATGTTTGGGAAGTAGAACATCAGTGAAAACCAGGGAAGGCCTCAATGGGATGGACTGGCATAATAGTCCAAACAGTGATTGTGAAGGTGGCACAGGAACAAACAACGTTTTGTTGTTATACACAGGCTGCCAGCAACAAGAAAATCAACCCAGGTACAGAACGGAAAGAAGTGCCTGTGACTGGAGCTGGGAAAGCTAGAGGGAGAGGGGACCTCATAGGGTCAGGTAGGGAACCTGAGGATCCAAGGAACTGCTGAGCCAGGAAGTAACTTGAGTGGAGACACAATCTTAATGGCTCTTCCACCCTGGAAGCCCACCACTGAGCAGAAGGTTTATTGTTGTTATTGTTGTTGTTGTTAGGTGCTATCGACTTGGTATCGACTCACAGTGACCCTATGTACAACAGAACGAAACACTGCCCGGTCCTGGGCCAACCTCACAACTGTTGCCACGCTTGAATCCATCAATGCTGCCACTTGACCAATCCATCTCACTGGGGAGTTTCCTCTTTTTCTCTGACCCTCCACCTTACCAAACATGATATCCATCTCCAGAGACTTGTCCTTCCTGACAATATGTCTGAAATATGAGAGATGAAGTTTGGCCATCCTGGCCTCAAAGGAGCACTCTGGCTGCACTTTTTCCAAAAAGGATCTATTGTTTCTTTTGGCAGCCCATTGCACTTTCAATATTCTCCAACATCATAACTCAAAAGCATCAATTCTTCTACGGTCTTCCTTATCACTGTCCAGCTTTCACATGCATATGAGCTTATTGAAAATACCATGGCTTGGGTCAGGCGCACCTTAGTTCTCAAGCTGACATCTTTGCTCTTCAACACTTTAAAAAGGTCTTGTGCCGCACATTTGCCAAATGCAGTACATCATTTGATTTCTTGACTGCTGCTTCCGTGAGTGTTGATAGTTGATCCAAGAAGAATGGAGTCCTTGACAACTTCAATCTTTTCTCCATTGATAAGAATGTTGTTTATTGGTCCAGTGGTGAGGATTTTTGTTTTCTTTACATTGAGATGCAATCCATACCGAAGGCTGTACTCTTTGATCTTCATCAGTAAATATTTTAAGTCCTTTTCACTTTTAGCAAGCAAGGTTGTATCATCTTCATATCGCAGGTTGCTAATAAGTCTTCCTCCAATCCTGATGCCATGTTTTTCTTCATGTAACCCAGCTTCTCGGATTATTTGCTCAGTATACAAGTTGAACAAGTATGGTGAAAGAATACAACCTTGTCGCACACCTTTCATAATTTTAAACCATTCAGTGTTCCCATGTTCTGTTCGAACAACTGCCTCTTGGTGCAGGTACAGATTCCTCATGAGCACAATTATGTGTTCTGGAATACTCAGACTTTGCAATGTTGTCCATAGCTTGTCATGATCCACATAAACAAAAGTCTTTGTGTAGTCAATAAAGCTGATATTCTCTGCTTTCAGCCAAGATCCATCAGAAAACAGCAATGATCTCTCATTCCACATCCTCTTCTGACTCCGGCTTGAACCTCTGGAAGTTCTCTGTCAATGTATCCTTGCATCCATTTCTGTATTATCTTTAATAAAACTTTACTTGCACGGGCTATCAAAGATATTGTCTGATGATTTCTGCATTCCATTGGGTCACCTCTCTTTGGAATGGGCACAAATACAGATCTCTTCCAATCAGTCGGCCAGATAGCTGTCTTCCAAATTTCTTGGCATAGATGAGTGAGTGCCTCCAGTGCTGTCTCACTTTCTTGAAAGATTTCAATTTTTATTCCATCAATTTCTGGAGACTTGTTCTTTACCAATTCCTTCAATGCACCTTGGACTTCTTCCTTTAGTATCACTGGCTCTTGATCATATGCTACCTACGTCTTGAAACGGCTGAACATCAACCATTTCCTTTTGGTACAGTGACTCTGTGTATTCCTTCCATCTTCTTTTGATGCTTTCTGCATCTTTCAATAATTTGCTCAGAGAATCCTTCAATAACGAAGTCAAGGATTGAATTTTTTCTTCAGTTGCCCCAGCTTGAGAAATGATGAGCATTCTCATCGAGTACCAACTTGGTGGCACCTAACAAAATACACATTTTGTTGTAACATTTGACTTTGTCTTCTCAAGCTGACCTTTGAAATTTTCTGTTCAGCTCTTATACCTCCTCATTTCTTCCATTTGAGTTAGCATCTCTGCACTGGAGAGGAAGTTTCAGTATCTCTTCTGACATCCATTTTGATCTTTTCCTTCAGAGAGGAAGAAAGAGAACTGCACATGCCCTGTGCATCCAAAAGGGCAGCAAATCAACATTTAAAGTAATCAGTTGTCATCAAGTTGATTCCTCCTTAGGGTGTTCAGTGATTGATTTTTCAGAAATTGAGCACCAGAACTTCTGAGGCCTCTCTGGGTGGACTTGAGCCACCAACACTTTAGTTATGATCTGAACTTGTTAAGTGTTGATACCACTCAGAGACTCCAAACCAACTATACTGGGCATTTGCTCTACATCAGGCACTGACCAGCTCTCTACACAGGTTTGTTGTTGTTGTTGTTGTTGTGAAGTCCCATCAAGTCGGTTCTGACTCATAGTGACCCTGTATAGGGTTTCCAAGGAACCACTGGTAGGTTTAAACTGCCAACATTGTGGTTCGCAGTTCAGTGCTGATCCACAGCGCCACACCAGAAGTCCTTGTTTTGGTGCCATCAAGTTGATGCTGACTCATAGTGGACCTGTCATCAGAGTAGAACTGGCCCTCAAGGTCCAGAAGCAGACTGCCTCATCTTTCCCCAGGGACTCCCTGGTGGGTTCAAACCAACACCCATTTGGTTAGCAGCCGAGTACTTAACCATTACACCATCAAGGCTCCTTATGCACTTAAAGGATAGCCATTAAGTCCCCAGTGTACGCTGGAGTCAACTGAGTCCTAAGGAGAGCAAAGCATCCATAGCTTAAGAATGGAGACAAATGTGAAATGGCCATAATGCACTGCAATCATAACAACAGCAGCAAATAGCATTTATTAAACTCTCAGTAAGTTCTAGTCACTGTTCACACATGTCCCATGTATTTTCCACATAAATCTTCTCCGCCCTGTGAGGAAAAGCTTATCTTCTACAGATGAAGAAGCACAGAGGCATCAAGAGGTTAAGGAATTTGCCTAAAGATGCATAGGAACATGGGAAATGCTCTCACTCTTAGCCATCATATTTCATCAAGTAGCCTTCCCTATTTGGTGTTCTATAGCAACAGCGTCTTCAAGGAGGACTGTGAGTACAAACAGGGCTTCTGTTTAGCCAAGGAGGTGAAGCTTGGGCTAGGCTTGGATGATGTGAAGGCTGTTCCCAGGTAAGAGAAGGTGGAAAGTGTCTCCCAGGCAGCATCCCAGGGATCCTCAAGTGCGCAGAGGATTCAAGATGTCTGCAGTGCTGTCAGTGTGGAGTTCGGCTGGGAAGAAACTGAGTTCAAACCTGGAGGACATTGAACACCTAAGAAGTTGTGGGTTTGGACTAATCGGCTCAGACCATGTTTAAGGGAGTTTGGGGAAGGCTTTGGGCATAATGAATTGGAATAGAGGGGAAATGACAGCCAGGACAATGGTTAGGATGGTCATCCTTCAAGGAGCCCTATTTATTGGCCACCTACTGTGTGCCAGGCCATGTACAAACGTTCTCTCTTGTCTTTGTCATGCAAGGCATGTGTTAATTGACCTGATTGTACAGATGGGGAAGTATACTACAGGAGATGGTACTTTCTGTAAAGCAGCAAATGAAAGTTGCTTTCTGTCTCCTCCCAGGTGAGGCTCCCTGCTGACCCATTGTTGCCCCTGCTGTCCTTTCTAGAATCCAAGACCTGGGAGTTATGTTTGTATCTTCACACCTGCCCTCCCCAGATGCTTGCTGACTCCTACAGTGTGCTGGCCCTCCCAGGGCTGGGGAAGGAGTCTGGACCTACCTCACAGCCTCCTTCCTGCTGAGTTAATCAAAAGAAAACAAATCACTCTCAATCTGGAGCTGGCAGCCCATGCCATCCCCACCCCCAAGTCCTGTCCTGGGCTCTCTAAACAATTACTTCCAGGCACATTAGCGGCCCTGTACTAAATGCTGAAGTGTGTGTTTCCTGCTCAGTGGGACTGGTTATCGCTGACTCTGCAAGGGATGCTCTAAGTGCTTGAGAGCTGGGGAGGGGGCCTGGAGAAAGGTCCAGTCTGAGGGTGGGCAGCCCTCCCTACCGGGAGTTCAGGGCACCCACATTTAAAGAGCAGGGAGCTGTGGGGGATAGAGGGTGAAGCATTTTTAAAAGGTGCATCATCAGATGACTCCTTATAAGCCACAAATGGAGAGGAGTACGGCTCAGGGAGGGGAGGGCGCCTGGTTAATGGATCTAGTCGAAACTAGAGTAAAAAGTAGAATGGGGATGGCAGAAGAAACCCAACACATTGTATTTTTGCTGGAAATAAGTAGTCCTGGTGTGGCCAAGCAGGATAATGCGCTTGGCCACAAGGTCAGTTTGAACCTCAAGGTTGGTGGTTCAAACCCACCAGCCACTCCTCAGAAACCCATACAGGGTCACTATGGGTCAGAACCAACTTGATGGCATTTAACAACAAAGGTCTAAGGGACCAATCACGATCCATTCACATGCTCAAACATTTACTGAAAATATACCTTAACATTCAGGCCACATGGGTCACCTTGTGACTTTAAAAGCCATTAGCTCCAAGCCCCACCTCACCTTGCTTCCAGCCTCCCACTGGCTTCTTGGGTGTAGAATTTCAATTTCTCCCAGTCCCCTCTACTCCTGGTGTGTGTATCTGTTTCAGTAATTCCATTTACTGCTGTTCATCCCTCTTCAATTCAGCACCCACACAGAACACATCCTGATGTCCTCTCTCACCCTCCAGTACCCCTACCCCAAGGCTGTGTGCACGCAGAATTTACTGTCAGTTTTCTGGCAATTGGCAACATTCCCAACACCTTTCTGCACACACCTACCCCTAAGGCCAGCATCCCTGTCATCTCAGGTAGTCTCCTGTCTTCCTGTGTATGCTGGTCCCCACTTCTCCCTCCAGACTTGTCTCACACCACTCACCCTCTTACACTCTGAGCTCTAGCTACTCTCATCCTGTTCCCTTTCATGAATGTGCTGCTATCCTTCCTGCCACAGAGGCTCTGCAAAGCTGATCACTGTCTGCACTGTTCTTCCCTTTTACTTGAAGGGGAAGATGGTTGATCTGACTAGGGCAAGCTTCCTGAGAAGTGCCTGTGAGTTATGCAGATGGAGATGTCAGTGAAGTTGCAAGGTCCTGAATCAGGAGTTGCTTTCCTGTTTCCTAGAAAGGAGCTCTGGAGGCATCACGGTAACGAATAGGGTTGCTAACATCAGGGTCAACAGTTCGAAACTACTAGTGGTTCCACAGAAGAAAGATGAGGCTTTCTGCTCTATGAAGATTTACAGCCTTGGAACTGACTCCACACCACCACCACCACCAGGAAGGCACCTGGGCCAGAGTCACCAATCTGGGAGTCCAGCTTGGAGGTGGTGGTTGAAGCCAAGGACATGGATAAAAGGGTCCAGAGAAAATGACTGGGGTGGAGGAATAAGATTTCTGTAGTGCCTTGCAGCTCTGACAGTCACTTATTTCATGAAAGCTGGAAGCTTCATTTGAAAGGGGAAAGGAGGGGTAGAGTTCATACTCTCAGCTCAGACGCAGAAGCTGGAGGGAGAGCTGGAAGGGGATTATTATCCTCCATCTCCTTGTACCAGGCTTCACTCAGGCTGACATCTGATTGCCCGCACTAATGAAAAGGCATGCCTGTGGCCCTGGCATCCTATAATCAGGGGCTGCTAGGGATGAGCCGGCTGCCAAATGCCACTGGTTCCACCCCTGGAAAGCTTGGGAGGTTTTGAACCTAGTGTCTTTGGGGGCATGTGACTGGTCTTCGGCAGAATAGGTTTTCATTCTAGGTGCTGGCATCGCAGAGGGGCATGGACCAGCTGAATGTGTACTAAAAAGATGTCAGAAATGGTGTTTTATGAGGGACAAGGAAAGAACTGGGGTGCTCAACCTCAAGAAAAGAAAGCCACACATCTCAAAAGTGTTCCCTGGATGAGGGAAGCCAATGTGATCTGGGGGTAATGACACTATAAATGAAGTCTGAATATCCTTGGTGGGGATATCATTAGAGAGAATTCAAATCTGCAGGAAAATGACAAACAAGACAGCTTTTGAAGCCCCTTCTGACTCTCATTGTTGTGGTTGTGCTGTCGAGTTGGTTCCAACTCACAGCGACCCTGTACAGGGTTTCCGAGGAGTGGCTGGTGGGTTTGAACCGCAACCTTGCAGTTCAAACTGACCTTGCAGACCAATGCATTATCCTGCAGTGCCACACCAGGACTCATGGTCCTTAGATTCTAAGATTTCATAATTCACATGCAAAGAATTGTTCACATCTCACATATAAGGATCTACCTAAATTCTACTCTTTGCTATATTCTCACTCCCATTTGCCAATATTAAGTGGATAGAAGCATCTAGAGTCATACATTTCCCAAAACCAAATTCTCCCAGCCCCTCACTGAGTGCCCAAAGATAGCTCCCCCACATCAGGGTGATCATATACAAGGGTTTGACATCAGATATTAACATTATACTAGCAACAATCAATAATCACCTTCCCAGATTCACCTGTCCATAGTTTGTGCTCAGTGTTGTTGGTCATCCTCTGGGAAACTTGTCTGGCCATGACTGCATTTCTCTAAGCCTCAGAGGGGAGTTGTTGTTGTTGCTAAGTGCCTTCGTATCAGATCTGCCTCATAGCTAACCCTGTATAGGGTTTCCAAAGAGCAGCTGGTGAATTTGAACCACCAACCTTGGGGTTCAAACCGACCTTGTGGTCCAGTGCATTATCCCACAGTGTCACACCAGGACTCCACAGAGGGAAGCGGTGATCTTTATTGAAGGAAGTTGTGTTGACCTTCATTTATGCCTTCATCCAGGATCTCCTGTCATCATAGTGTTCCACCTACGTGACTGGGCAGATCTGCTGTGGCCACTGCTTCTGGCCCCTCTATGTTGTTGTGGCTTTGACCTGACAGCGTCTTATCTCATTCTCACTCCACGAACCTCTTCCCTCATGCCCCAAGTCTTCCTTGTGGCTAAGGATGTGAAATACATCAGTAAGTGATTTAAAATTTTTTAGTGGTGGCTGTCTGGCAACAAGTCAGTTTTCGACTCATAGTGATCCCGCATAGTGTTTCTGAGGCTGTATTCTTTACAGGAGCAGAATGCCTCATCTTTCTACCATGGAACAGCTGGTAGACTCAAACTGCTGACTTTGCAGTCAGCAATCTGCTCATAATCCTATGCTACCAAGACTCCTTAAAACTCTGTAGTAATACAACATCTCCACAAGAAAAAGACAAATAAGCCAATTAAAAAATGGGCACAGGACATGAACAGACACTTCACCAAGAAGGAGAACCAGGCAGCCAACAAACATATGAAGAAATGTTCACAATCACTAGCCATTAGAGAGATACAAATCAAAACAGCCATGAGATATCATCTCACACCAGCAATAACAGCAAGGATCAAAAAAGTAGAGGACAATAAATGCTGGCGGGGATGTGGAGAGACTGGGACACTCCTGCATTGTTGGTGGGACTGCAAAATGGTCCAACCTCTCTCGGTTCCTCAGAAGGTTGGAAATAGAAATACCTTATGATCCAGCAATTCCCCTACTTGGTGTTTACCCACAAGAAATATAAGCCATAACACGAGTAGATATGTGTACACCAATGTTCATAGCAGCACTATTTACAATAGTAAAAAGATGGAGACAGCCAAAGAGCCCATCAACTGAAGAATAGATAAACAAACCGTGGCCCATACACACAATGGAATATTATGCTACCTTGAAGAATAACAAGGAAGCGGCAAGCCACAGCGTAACATGGATGAACCTTGAGGACATTATGTTGAGTGAAATCAGGCAGTCACAAAAGGAGAAATACTGCATAGGACCACTACTGTAAAAAACTAAGAAAAAGAACCCATACTAAAGGGGGGGAGGAGGATTCTTTGCTGGTTGCTGGGATGTGGGATGTGGGGTGAGGGGAGGGAGGTGAAGGTGGAGCACAGGACAGAGAATAGACACAGGATAGTTTGGGTGCTTTGGAGGGGGCAATATACAATAAGGGAGAGGGGAATGGAAGAACAAAGCAGATGGGAGAACAATCAGGCAGGTTTACATGGGCTAAGTGGGACAGAGGTAAATAATGATGTATGCACAACCTTGGAACAACAGGGCTCTGGGATACAGGGATTGAGACATGGTTGGAATGGGGAAAAGGGGGGAAATAATGTTAAGTTGCTTGGCTGTCTTTTGGGAAAACAAAAAACTCCATAGTAAGACCTGACAGATACCAATACAAATACAAATACAAAAGCATCTCTTCCCATTCCAAAGAAAGCCATTCCTTGAGAATTCTGTACAAGGTTGCTATGATTAGGAACTGACTTGATGGCACTTAACAACAATAAAATAGCAAACATTTAAATGTGACTTAATAAGTAAAGAAAGGGTTTTTTAAATTAGCATCTTCAGTTTCATGGTGGTAAAAATTTTAAATAAATGTTTGTTCATCTCTTTTAAGAATTGTATAAAACACAATAAATGTGTTTATATCTGGAAGATGTTTTATTCAAAAAACAAAAAGGCCAAACTGAAGCCCAGAAATAACAAGGGACTTAGCCATGGTCACCATCAAGTGTAAGTAGTTTAGGCAATCAGATTCCAAGCCTGTACTCTCTCCACTGAACCCCAGTAACAGAGAGAAGTTCAGGGTCAGGGACTGCTGTGCTGAGAACTCAGGAGTCCTTATGCAGGGCTTACTTCAGACAATGATTCTGTTTGGCTGGAGACATCTTTTCTTAACTTAGAATATCTGTGTATATTGGCACTGGCATTCCAAACAGGATTTTACATTTGAACCCATTTTCTCCTCATTGTCATCCTCTGCCAGCCCCCCAAACTAGCTGACTGAAATGTCCCACTGTGACTGGACAAAAAATAGGACATTATTGGAGAATAATCCGTGAAGCTGGATTAATGAAGAAGAACATGGTGGCATCAAGATTAAAGGAAGAGAGAACAAACAAGATGGTAGATCGGGTGGAAGTGCAGTAAAGGAGCTACGCCAACAACAACACAGAATACCCGACCAAGCAGGCTCAGGGAATGGTCCCAGAACTCTGAACCACATATAAAGGAATATTTAGAAGGTTGGAAGGCTCACAGCTGGGGGAATTTGTGGCAGAAGCAAGAA
>NW_006408599.1:3438491-3444808 GCF_000296735.1 Chrysochloris asiatica | reverse complement strand
AACTACAGGGAGGAAGCGATATAACTGTTGTTTCATGAAAGGCATTGTAATTATTAAGATGAAACAATGGTGAATGATTTGTTGATGAAAAGCTGATATCTTGTCTGTAAACCTTCACTCAATTCACAATAAAAAGTAAAACACACACACACAAAAAAAAAATAAAGCTAAAGTGGATAGAGAGAAATATTGTTAACTGATGGTACGTAGAGGGGATTATAATTACTGTAATAAAACAAGGCGTATGATTTGTTGAATGTAAAACTGATCATCTGCCCTGTAAACTTTCACTCACTCCACAATAAAAACCATAAAAAAAAAAAAAAAAGATTAAAGGAAGACTCATTAACAACCTGCAATATGCAGTTGATACAAACTCGCTTACTGGAAGCAAAGAGGAGTTAAAATATTTACTGATGAAGACCAAAGACCACAGCCTTCAGTATGGATTGCACTTCAATGTAAAGAAAGCAAAAATCCTTACAACTGAATTGATAAATAATATGATCAATTGAGAAAAGATTTAAGTTGTTAAAGACTTCATTTTGCTTGAATCCACACTCTACACTCATGGAAGTAGCAGACAAGAAACGTAATGATGTATTGCATTAGGTAAATCTGCTGCATGAGACCTCTTTGAAGTATTCAAGAGCAAAGATATCAATTTGGGGATTAAGGTGTACCTGACCCAAGCCTTGGTATTTTCATCTGCCTCATACACATGTGAAAGTTGAACAATGAATAAGAAAGACAATAAAATAATCCTTTGGTTTGAATTATGGTGTCGTAGAAGAATATTAAAATTACCATGGGCTGCCAAAAGAAAAACAAGTCTGTGTTAGAAGAAATATGGCCAGAATGCTCCTTAGAGTGGTGAGATTTAAAAATCTCATCTCTCATTATTCAGACATGTTATTAGGAGAGACCAGTCCTGGAGAAGAACATCATGCTAGGTAAAGTGGAGGGTCATCAAAAAAGAGGAAGCTCCCCAACAAGATGGATTGACACAGTGGCAGCAGCAATGGGTTCAAGAGTAACGAGTGTGAGAATGGTGCAGGATGAAGCAGGGTTTCATTCTGCTGTGCATAGGGTCACTAGGAACAAGCGTCAACTCAACTGCACTTAGCAACAACAACATTAGAGAATATAACAAGTTTGATGTACCATTCAAATATACTAAATACAAGTTCTATAAAATGCATGCTTTCAAAACTAATATTTGTCAATATTAAAGCCCATCTCAGCAAGGTTAAAACGTGGCTGCCTCTAGTGAGCATAATTGTTGGGAGGCAAGACTCTAGTGGATTTTTGTTGTTGTTGTTTTAAATCATACTATTTTATTTTTAAAGCATATACATGTATTCGATAAGCTCTGGACTGCGAACCACAAGGTTCAAGGTTCAAGCCCACCAGTTGCTCCGCAGGAGAGATATGAGGCTTTCTGCTCCCGCAAAGATTTAAAGTCTCAGAAACCCTATACAGGGTTGCTATGAATCAGAGCCAACTCAACAGCACTTAACAACAACAATATACAGGTATTATTTTATTAAATAATATTCATCTTTAACACAACTAATGATTAGATGCAAAGGATTATATGTGAGGGATTTTTCATGGGACAATTACATTATCTTTTAATTTCATTTTCTGAAAACTTATATATTAAGTGTGTTCGATATATAAGTATGCTGTGGCATTGTCAAATAAGTTCTAGACAGCTAACCACAATGTTGGTGGTTCAAATCCACCAGCCACTCCTCAGAAACCCTATACAGGGTTGCTATGGGTTGGGATGCATTTAATAGCAAAAGCATGTTAAATATATACATTATAGATAGATAAGGAGCCCTGGTAACAGTGTGGATTAGGCGTTGGGCTGTTAAATCAAAAGTTCAAGCCCACCAATTTCTCTATAGGAGAACCCTATCTAGGGTCACTATGTGTTGGAATCGATTCAGTGGCAGTGGGTTTGTTAATTTGATTTTGATTTTGATAGTCACACAGATACTAAAAGGTCCTGGTGTGGCATTGTAGGATAGGCATTGGGCTGCTAGCCACAATGTTGGCAGTTCAAACCCACCAACTGCTCCTTAGAGACCCTATATTATTATTAAGTACCATCAAGTCAGTTCTGACTCGTAGTGAGCCTGTATAGGGTTTCCGAGGAGTGGCTGGAGAGTTTGAACCGCCAACCTTGTGGTCCAGTGCTTTATCCCACAGTGCCACACCAGGACTCCAGAAACACTAGACAGGGTCACTATGAGTCAGGACCAACTCAAAGGCACTTAAGACCAATAATAACTTCATAACAAGGAGTTCTTGGTGACAAACAGTTAAGCATTCAACTCAGGAATTAAGCCTGGTGACCTGTTGCCCTTGGGGCTCAGTTCTACTCTGACACGCACAGGGTCACTGTGAGTCACAACCAACTCAACAGCAACTAATAACAATTTCATGATAAACGAGGTTGCTGTGAAGTGCTGTCAGGTTAGTTCCAAGTTATAGCGACCCTGTATAAGGTTTCCAAGGAGCAGCTGGTGGGTTTGAACTTCCAACCTTGCTGTTAGCAGTCCAGTGCATATTCTACAGCACTACACCACGACTCCTAATAAAGAGAGTCATATAAATTAAACAAATTTGGCATTTGAAAAATTCATTTTTAAAAATACCTGTAATAGTAAGTACCTTTCCTCCTGTATTTATCAGGATTCAAAAACACATTTTATCTCTGCCCACGATATCTCTTTGTTTTTACAGCAGCCCTTAGTGGTTCCTAATGTGACGCCTTTTGGCTTACGTTCTTCTTTGTTTTCTTTTTTGCAAGGCTTGACAACATGCTTGTGTTGTGACCTTTCCACAGATTATCATGATGTTAAGGGCACATTTTTCTGAGCCTGTTCTAAGAACTCTGCATTTAGAGGATAGAGCGGTAAGCAGATCTCTTCTCTCCCACACATTCTGAAAATGTGAAGTACAGTTATCAAGCTCAAATCATAAAACCCAAGTTGCATGGGGCACAAGAGTGCAAGCTTCCCCAAGCTCTCATCTTGGTAACATCTGCCCTTTGCATGGAACATCCGTGACTGAGCCTGAGGTTGGCTAAGAGTAGGAGATTCTCAGGTCTCTGAAGACTGCTTCAACCTACTTTTGTAAACGTATCTCTTACTTAGTCCTTATCACAGATCTCACTCCAGCCAAATGAACGTTCCTGTGTGTTTCTACCTCCAAGCCTGTACTCTATCTGCTCTCTCCTCCTAGAATGCCATTTCCTAACATCGTCACATGTCCAAATCCTTCAAGAAAAGCTACCATAACAATAATAATAATAAATAAATAAACAACCAACACTTAGATCATTTATTATGTGCCTGGGAGATATTAAAGGAGTTCTGGTGTGGCGCTGTAGGATGAACACTGGACTGCAAACTTAAAGGTAGATGGCTCAAACCTACCAGCTGTTCCTCAAAACCCTATACAGGGTTACTATGAGTCAGAACCAACTTGACAGCACTTTAACAACAACAATAACAAACAACATTAACGAGGAATCATATTCATATATTAAGTATTTTATACCCATTTTGATTTCATCTGCTATCTGTGTTCCAAGGTCCTTCTTCAGAAAATTAGGAACAGGGCTAAGTAGCTTGCCCAAGCTCCCCAAACAAATAAGTAGTGAATGAAGTCAGGCTATGAGCCAAGCCATTTGTCACCAGAATCTATTCTTCACTACTACCCATCCTGGATTCTGGGGAGGCCACAGACATCCTATATATGATTGTCATGGGTAGAAATTATAAGAATAGGTCTCTCTCAGGATTCCCACTCACGCTTCTCACTCCCATCTAAGCTGGTAAGTCTCTGTGTCTCTTGGTCTTAGAGGACAGGTAGGGCCCTGAGTTTTCCTAAACATGACAAAAGTTTGCCAAAAAGAGAAGGGAAAAATGGCCCCAATTTTAGGAGGCTGTTAATGAAACCAATGTTCAGAGCAGAATTTCAGTCCAAAGAACCAACTGTGTATCTGAGATTGACCAAGTGTGAAGACTATTTCTTTGTTCGGGGTTACATGCCGGCATCTACTATGGAACTCCATCAACATGGCTGACTGGCCCCAAGCTCAGACCTTTGCATTGTTCTCTGAACCTGTTTCCCCAGGTTTGGCCTAAGGAATTCAACTAAGAATTTGAGGCATTGAAAAGATGGTGTAACTGGGACAAGAAACATAATAAACTGTATTCATGCCACATAGACTGCAACCCCACCTCTTCTGGGAAGCCTTGGGTACTCCCAGTCAACTGAACTCCCATGTAGTCCTGACTTTCCTCAACCCCAGTTACTTCCCACAGTGCTTTGTCATCATCTGTTCTTCACCTGTTTCTTACTCAGAACTGGGGGTCTTTGAGAGCAGGGGCAGGGTCTTGTTCTATCTTGGACACTCAGCCACTAACACAAGACTTGAAGCAGAAGAGATGCTCAACTAAAGTTGGTGGAAGGGAGAAAGGAAGGACAGCATTTAATAGGCAGCAGATGTCTGACCAGGTTAGAATCAGTTCTTTTGATCTTGGTTTCTAATCATCTCTGACCTAATTCCTAGGTGATCATGAGACCCGACCCACCTCCTCCTAGGGGCAATAAGGTCAGGGTGTGCTGGGAGCCCTCAAGAAACAAGAGGACTGCAAAGTGTTGTTCTCAATGGCATATTGCTAAATTCAGGTTCATGAACCCAATTTGCTTCAACAGATACTCTGCTCTCCACCAATGGTCATGGGTTCATATACTGCCTAAGCCTATAACCAAAAGTTCTCCTGAGAAGATGGTTTCTTGTCCAGCTATGCCATCCTCTCCTTGGACCTCAAAGCAGAGTTGTAACCTATGACTCATCATCATAACCTAGATTCAGTCCTCAACAGTGCAGTTCTCTGCTCCAGAGTCCCGTGTAAACCCTTCCCCTTCTCAACAAGTAGCTGTTTCTGCACCTCAGCTCCTGCCTCGCTTGAAGCGTTTCCAGCTACCTTCTGAGCATCTCTATTTTGAACTCCTACAGGGACCTAGACAGAGGAAACCGACATCTCACCCCTGTACCCAGAAAACTTTTCCCAGTCCTGTATTCTCAGCTCATCCAGGACTTGGAGTCACTCACAGCTGTACCCTCTTCCCACCCCCACACTCCATCAATCCCCACAGCCAGCTCATTTTAACAGCTTTCAGTCTCCTCCCATGTATCCTCCTTCCTGTTTCAGTTCACTCCACACCATCATTCTCTAGGACCATTGTCACAAGCATTCTAACCCTGAGTCTTGCTTTCTTACATGCCAACATACTGCAGCCCAAGTAATGTGATGGTCTGACCATTACAACACCCTCATCCTCCAGGGCAAAGTCCACCATGACCAGGCCTCCATCATCAGATACCAACCCACCTTTCTACTTGCTTCCTTCCTCTCTTCCAGCCCCGCAGTCCACTGATCTACTAGTTAGTCCCCACAGGAACCATCCTTCTTGCTTCTTCCACCCCTTTGCACACATTATGACTTCTGCCTGAAATACTTTTCCCCCTCCTCTGCCTACTAAATTTCTCTATATTTCCTTCAAAAAAAATGTTTTCTTCTTCTTCCCTCTCACAGTAGAATGTAAAAAGCATATATTAGAACCTACATCACACTGCATTATAATTACCCATTTATAGTATCTATCTCACCCACTAGATGATGCACACCTTGATTCAAGTGCTATCTTGTCCCTCTTTGTATCAACAGTTATTAGGTGTGGCAGGGACATATGTCTGAGGCAGGTTCTCTAGAGAAGCAAAACCAGTAGTGCTGTAGGATCAGCACTGGACTGCTAACCACAAAGTCAGTGCTTCAAACCCACCGGCTGCCCCTTGGAAATACGTATATTGTTGCTGTTAAGTGTCGTCAAGTTGGTTCTGACTACTAGTGAACCTGTATAGGATTTCTGAGGAGTGACTGGTGAGTATGAATTGCCGGTCTTGTGGTTCTAACTGACCTTACAGTCCAGTGCTTATCCTACAGCACCACATTAGGAATATGTATGTACAGTTGTTGTTGTTAAGTGCCTTTGAATCAGTTCTGACTCATCGCAACCCTGTATAGGGTTTCCCAGGAACATCTAGTGAATTTGAACTGATGATTTTGCAGTTCAAACTGACCTTATATGTTGCTAAATGCCACTGAGTTGGTTGTGACTCATAACAACCCTGTATAGAATTTCCAAGGAGCAGCTAGGGGGTTTGAACCACTGATCTTATGGTTAGCACTCCTATAGCACCACACCAAGAGTATATACATATAGAGAGA
>NW_006408599.1:3433116-3438201 GCF_000296735.1 Chrysochloris asiatica | reverse complement strand
CTGTAAAGATTTACACCCTCGGAAACCCTGTACAGGGTCGCTATGGGTCGGAACCGACTCGATGGCACTTAACAACAACAACAACAATATATATATGTGGGGGGGGGAGGATGCAAGTCACACCCCTAAAGAAACTAACCTTTCAATTTATTCAATGCTCACATCAGATCTTAAAATGGAAAAAGATTGCATGACATCTGCCAAACCTCTGAGAACCATGGCCAAGCCAAACTGACCATAAACTTAACCATCATACACAGTGTAGACGATCACGAACTATTTGTTGCAACAAAGGAAGAGAGAAAGGGAGGGAGTAAGAAGGGGCAGAAAGGAAGAAAGAAATAAGGTATGAACTTAGTGTTTCATCGTCCTAGGCTCCTGAACAACATCCATGTGACCTTTACAAAACATGGACTGTGGCAGACCCAGAACCCAGCTCACTTAACCACCTAGTGCCATCGAGTCAATTCTGACTCCCAGCAACCCTGTACAGAGTTCCCAAGGCTGTGCATCCTCACGGAAGCAGAAAGCCTCATCTTTCTCCCATAGAACGACTGGTGGGTTTAAAGTGCCAGCTTTGCAGTTTGCAGTCCGGTGCTTATCCTACAGCACTACCCGGCCTCCTTATGAAGAAATCAGGGAAGCTAAATAGTTTGTCAGTGGTGACAGAGCCAGAACTGGAATCCAAAATTATCTGCATTCTCACACCCATCATGCCCCTCTGTGCTCCTAAAAGTACTTAAATCACTTTATGTCCCGTGTTCCTAACTCAGCACATAGTAAATCCTTCCTTGGCCTCAAGATCTGTATCTTTCTGGCTATTCAGGTTGCTTTATAATGTCAGCACTCACTAAAATGTCCTGCACATGGCAAGTGCTGAATAAACATCTTTTGTCAGCTGGATGATGGAAGCAGGGAGATCTATATAGTGAGAGTGCTATGGCTCTGTAGAATAAGCACTGAACTACAAACCACAAGGTCGGCAGTTTGAGCCCACTAACCGTTCCACTGCCACATATTGTAAAAGCAGCCAAGGACTAAGGAACCGGAAACCTAAAGTTACCTCCTGCTCAGTATCATGGATTGAATTGTATCCGTGCCCCCCTGCCCCCAAAATACATGTCAGCTTGGCTGGACCATGATTCTCAGTAGTTTGGCAATTATGTGATGATCCCCCATGCTGTGATCTGATGTGATAAACCAATAAGCAGTTGAGCATTTCTCAGGCTGAAAGAACTGAAGAAAATATTCAAGCCTTGACTTGAAATATTGAAGGATTCTATGACTCTTGGTGTGACTTGGACTGCAAACCATAAGGTCAGCAATTCAAATCCACCAGCTGTTCCTGGGAAACTCTATACATGGTTATTATGAGTCAGAACTGACTCTACGGCACTTAGCAACAACAATAACATGGGGAAAATATTGAATACTACAGAAAGCATCAAAAGAAGATGGAAGGAACACACAGAGTCACTGTACCAAAATGAAATGGTTGGTGTTCAACTGTTTCAAGAGGTAGCATATGAGCAAGAGTCAATGGTACTGAAGAAAGAAGTCCAAGCAGTACTGAATCCATTAGCATAAAACAAGGGTCCAGGAATTGACAGAATACAAACTGAAATCTTTCAACAAACTAATGAAATACTGAAGGCGTGCACTCATCTATGCCAAGAAATTTGAAAGACAGCTACCTGGCCAACCAACTGGAAAAGATCCGTATTTGTGCCCATTCCAAAGAGAGGTGACCCAAATGAATGAGGAAATCATTGAACAATATCATTAATATCACATGCAAGTAGAATGTGCTGGGGAAAATTAAAAGACGATTGTAACCGTACATTGACAGAGATCTGCCAGAAATTTAAGTTGGATTCAGAAGATGATATGGAACTAAGGGTATTTTTGCTGATGGCTCTTGGCTAAAAGCAGAGAACACCAGAAATATCTGTATTTGTGCTTTACTGACTATGTAAAGGCTTTCAACTGTGTTTTGTTGTTTGCTGTTAAGTGTTTTCAAGTCAGTTCCAATGCATATCGACCCAAGGAACATCAGTAGATCATGACAAATTATGGATAACATTCAAAGAATGGATATTCTAGGACACTTAATTGTGTTCATGAGGAACCTATTCACAGACCAGGAGGCAGTTGTTAGAACAGAACAAGGGGATAATGAATGGCTTTAAATCAGGACAGGTGTATGCCAGGGTTGTATCCTTTCACCATACTAATTCAATCTACATGCTGAGCAAATAATCCAAGAAGGTGGATGTAAAACATGGCATCAGGATTGGAGAAAGACTTGTTAATAACTTGTGATACAACATTGCTTGTTGGAAGTGAAGAGATCTTAAAATACTTACTGAAGAAGATCAAATATGACAGTCTTCAGTATGAATTGTGCCTCCATGTAAAGAAAACAAAAGTCTTCACAACTGGATCAATAAATAGCATCATGATAAATGGAGAAAAGATTGAAATTGTCTAAGACTTCATTTTGCTTGGAGCCACATCAATACTTGTGGATGCAGAAGTCAAATAATTAAACCACACATTGCATTAAGCAAATCTGCCTCATAAGACCTCTTTCAGTTTGAGGACTAAGGTGTGCCTGATCCAAGCCAAGGTTTTTTCCAATAGCCTCATATCCATATGAAAGTTGGACAATGAATAAGGAAAACCATAGAAGAATTGGTGCATTTGAATTATGGTGTTGGAGGAAAATGTTAAGAGTACCATGAACTGCCAAAAGAACAAACAAATCTGTGCTAGGAGAAGTGTAGTCATAATGTTTCTTAGAAGCCAGAATGGTGAGACTTTGTTGGTCATCTTTCAGATCTGTTATCAGGAGAGGCCAATCCCTAAAGAAAAACATCATGCTTGGTAAAGTGGTGAGTCAGTAAAAAAGGGATGTCCCCAACGAGATGGATTGACATAGTGGCAGCAGCAGTGAGCTCAAACTTAACAATTGTGACGATGGCTCAGGACTAGACACTGTTTCACTCTGTTGTGCAGAGGCTCGCTGTGAGTTGGAACTGACTCGACAGCACCTAACCACATCAACACCACCCTTAATCCCACCATGACCTTGATTTGATGTATGGGAGATTCACAAGGGTGTGACATGCTACACCTTTTCTCTCACAAGAAATAAAGGAGAAAAACATGAGCAGAGAAAGAGGACCCTTCTATCATCAAACAAGAGGCAGGAGTGAAGCGTGTCCTTTGGACCTGGGTTCCCTGCACTGTGAAGCTCCTAGATCCAGGGAAAGGTTGAGGTCAAGACACATGATGATTTCCAAGGAATGCTAGGCCTACAGATGCTGAAAGGAGACAAGAACCTTTCTCCAGAGTCAGTACTTTGAATTCTGACTTCTAGCCTCCTTAAGCACTGGACCACAGGTTGGTTTGAACCGCAAGGTTGGCAGTTCAAATTTACCAGATGCTCCTGGGAAACCCTGTACATGGTCACTATGAGTCAGAACTGACTTGACAGCTCTTAACCACAACAAATTGTAAGACAATAAAACTTTGTTAAAACCATGTATTTGTTGTATTTCTGCTATAGCAGGAAAAACTAGATAACGAAGACACCAGTCACTGATTAGCTTTGAGCTTCAGCTGAACACTTATCCTCTCTGTCCCACACTAGAAATCTGGGCTCAGTCTCAAATAGCATGTCCAGATCTTTGTTGATCAACATCAATTTAACAATTACTGTGTGTCCGTCCCTACATCACAAGCTTTCCCTTGAACTCACTGAACCCCACACAAGATTGCTAGATTACTCCTAATTGGAAGGA
Organism: Chrysochloris asiatica; assembly: GCF_000296735.1. NCBI lineage: Eukaryota > Metazoa > Chordata > Mammalia > Afrosoricida > Chrysochloridae > Chrysochloris > Chrysochloris asiatica. The sequence continues at coordinate 3,434,395 of NW_006408599.1, read as the reverse complement.
AGAGACATCTCCTTGAGGTCAGCCGTTTTATGTTTCTTCATTTGTATGGCTCTGTTCAAAGGAGACTCTATTTTATCTCTGGTAATTGTGCAAGTGTCTTAGAATATAAAATTGGGGAGGTGGCAGGCAAGTTTGTCATGTGTTGATTTATGCCAAATTTGGAATTGTTGGTGTTAAATATTTCTATGGCTCTTACTTGGTGAATCCTTGCATTTTTACGTTGGAATAAAAAAAATCTGGGAATGGGCCAAAAATGTCTAAGAATTACTTAGTCTTCAGGGATCTCTAAATGTAATGTGAATGTGGAATTGGAACTGAATTGTGCTATCATCCAGTTGTACTTTGGTCTTTTATGGCTGACTCATGTAGAGCCCAACTCAGTCAATAGTGTGGGAGTTACACAGTTCTTTCTGGGTGTGAGTTTCATGTCATGAATCAAATCTTTGTGAAAATTTTGGTAAAATTGAGGAAGTAAAATTCTGATTTTTAAAGTGCATACCCGAGGGCTTCTAAGAAATTGAAGGGAAAGGGGTAATAGAGTTAGCAATGACTGTAGTGAAAAGGAAAAGCACAAAAGTGAAATGAAATAGATTAAAAGAGTGAAGCTCCAGTGGCGACACACCAGAGAGGATTTTAGAAAAAACTTGGAGCCTCTGTATTTGTCTGTACTCCACCTTTAATTGTCATCTTGATTAGGTAGTCAAAGATTCCATCTGTGATAGTAAGCATGCATGCCCCCATCTGAACTTCAACCTGAGCACAAGGTGCACTAATACAGCCCATACATACAGTCACACATAGGATGTAGCATTTGGGAGACTTCACAGTATAGGGGTGAAGAGCTGAGATTTAGACTTAGAATAGCCAGTGCAGGCTGTTTCTCCTCCTTACCAGAATGCAGACTCTCTTTCATTCATTGTTCTGGTCAGAACTTCACTCCTGACCCTCAAGAATGCACTGAAATGCAATGGACACTAGGGAGTTTTTCAGTCCCTGGGTAACCAAGTGTGAGAAAGTTTAACTTTAAAGGAAATGGCACGATAGTTAAAAATACACTGAGATGATGACGGAGAGATAGGGCAGTTGAGGGCTCATGACTCATGGAAAGAGAAAGGCTGTGTGCTGGCAGCCAGGAGGCAGGCTTGCAGAATGTACCCTTTGGTGCTTAAATGATTATATATACCTGAGTGTTTTGGTGTATATCCAAAAAAAAAAAACAACAACAGAGGAAAAGAAGCAAATACTGTTGAATGATGATGCACAGAGGGGACTGTAATAC
>NW_006408599.1:3428950-3430140 GCF_000296735.1 Chrysochloris asiatica | reverse complement strand
ACCAGCCCTTCCTCTTCTCTTGCTCATCTCCAGGTCAAGGGGAGTCTATGGAACGTGATTGAACTCAGCCATTTCTTCATTGCTGCCTTTCCCCTTCTTCCACTCACCAGTAGACCAATGTAGTAACCAGTAAGCTTACATGCCTGCTCATGTGTTCCCTTTAAGTTTCAGTCTTAGAAGGGAGTTTGACCTGAAGGGATTTGATTACTTGCCATGATATGGCTTCCCGGCAAACAACTTGCTTATTCTTGACGAGGCCAATCAGACTGCTATTTTTGTTTTGAGTTTTTCCTGCAGATCTTTCTTTGAAGATGTATCTTCTGTCACTCTAGCTGTTCCAGACTTTTCTGCTTGTCCTTTCTAGTGGGAATGTCCCACTTCATTAGATGTACATTCAACAAAGTATAAATTTTGTTTTATCTCAAAGATTACAATTCCCTCCCTGCAACAACAGTTATCCTATTTCCTCCCTGTGGCTTCCCTTTTACATTTTATGTTTCACAAATGGACAAAGCAAAATATTTGATGTACACATACAAAACAAGAAATATATATTCATTTAAATCTCCTAAGGGCATATTCTGCAAGCCAGCCTCCTGCCCAAAGGCACACAGCCTTACTCAGTCCTTGGGCCTAGAGCCTGCAGCTGCTCTGTCTCTCCATGCCGTTGCTTCTGCCACCAACTCTGCTGTCGCCACTTGTCTAGGTAGGATCTCATGCTCCACTTATGCTCTTGGTGGTCCTGGGTCCTCTGTTCCTGAAATGAAAGATTAACTACTCCCCACTTTTAGTTACATATCTTCTACTATTACTGTTGTGATAATCACAATTTATCCTGTAACAATTACTCAAAATTGAATCATAAAATCCTATCAGCATCATCCCCCATCCTCTTTCACCAGATCCATCTGGAGAAGAAGAAAACTATACTGTGGGGAAATATACTTTACTCTCCACATTCTGAAACTAAGCACACTCACAAAAGCTTGTAAGCCAGTCACCTTGCGCTTTTATAGCCCCCCATTTTTTTTAATGTTTTATTGTGAATTCTATGATAGTTTACATGAGAGAACGTTACTTTTACATTCATTCCATCGTACATCATCTCATTGCCATGGTTCCAATGCCCTCCATGCATCACCAACCAACCAAAGGGTATAGCCTAGAAACCCGCCCCCTACACTCCCCCC
>NW_006408599.1:3395973-3428374 GCF_000296735.1 Chrysochloris asiatica | reverse complement strand
TAGGGATTTGTTCCTTCTTTTGAGTTGCTGCTCTATAGGTATAGGTCAAGTTCATCAGACTGTATCAGCTCACTCTTTTTTTATTTCCCCCCCTCTTCTTTCTTCTCCTGGTTGATCTCTGATCATCCAGTCATCCGGTCCAGGTCACATGGGTATCATCTGCAAGTGTGTAGCCCCCATTTTTGATAGTCAATGTCTAGATTATCTGTCCCGATCAACCCAGTGCACTGAGGAAACAAGCTTGTTTCCTGATATGAAGAATCCTTCCATTCTGGTTGAAATTCTGAGCAACTGCGTCCATAAGCAAAGGTCTGGTTCATCAAATTGCAGCAATTTACACCTGCTCATAGTATCAAGCATCTTTATCTACATCTGACTGAGTTCTAGTCAGCTAGCCATCCAAAGTAGGGTACTAGCTGCAAGTCTGGGAGTGAATGCATGCCTCCCTGCACTTCAGCTGGCTGCTACACTCTCAGTGCTAGCCCCCCAGTGATGAGGCCAGCTCCCATGGGCTTGGGAGTTCACACATCTCCCTAAACTTCAAACCAGCCAGGGCTTCCTCTTCTCTCGCTCATCTTGAGGTCAAAGAGGGTCAATGGAACATAGCCAAACTCAGCCATGTCTTCCTTGCTGCATTTCCATTTTCTCCACTTCTAATCACAAGTAGACCCATATCCTCCTATTTTTGACTCTCCTTCTTCTGTTGCTCCGGGTAAATAGAGACTGATTGTTGTGCCTTGGATAACTGCTTGCAAGCTTTTATGATCCTAGGCACTATGCAACAAACTAGGAACTAGAACCGAAGCACTAAACATGCTATTAGGTCAATGAACTAGGATGTCCTGTGTATCCAATTTTATTATACAGCCATGTCCTGTAGGTCCTTCAAACTCAGCAAGCTGTACATGTTTTCAAGAGGAAGTTTAGCTTAAGAATGTGCAGGGGAAGATAGAGTCCCCACTAAATAGTTTTCATCTTGTCTAGATGGGTCTGGTGAAAAGAGATGGGGATAAGATTTCTATGATTCAATAATGAGTAATTGTTATCATGACTAATTGTGACTCTCACAACTGTAAAGGTAGAAATTTTGTAACAAAAACCGGGGAGTGGTTAATTTTACACAGTCCAGAAACAAAGGACCCTTGGATCATCAAGGGAGAAGAGCACAAGTGGAAGGAGAGACCTTATCCAGAGAAGCAGCAACAGCAGAGATGGAGGCAGAGGTGGGGACATGGAGAGAGGGAGCAGCTGAGAACTCTAAATGCAAGGAAAGACAGGGACTAAGAGCTGGTGACCAGGAGGCAGGCTTGCAGAATGTGCCCTTTGGTGGTTTAAATTATTATATATGCCTGAGTCTTTTAAAAAAAAAGCATTAAAATGAATAGAGAGAAATACTGTTAACTGATGGTGCATGGAGGGGATTATAATTATAGTAATGAAACAAAGTATATGATTTGTTTAATGTAAAACTGATGATATGCCCTGTAAATTTGCACTCAATTTACAATAAAAACTTTAAAAAAGAAAGAATAGGAGACTATTTTTAAAAAAAAAAAAAGAATAGGAGAATATTGACCCCATGAACAGCTACCTTCTCTGCTGTGAGACCAGAAGAACTGAATGGTACCTGGTTGCTATTAGTGAACATTTTGATCAAAGATTCCATAGAAGAATCCTGATCAGAAGGGGAGAAATGCAGACCAGAATTTCAAATTTTCATGGCTACTTTCTGTAGCCATGAATGCTGGCTGAACCCTGGAAGTATTGCCTTGAGATTATCTTTAAACCTTAAACTAAAAATAGCCCTGAAGTCTTCTTAAAACCAAAAAATAGTTTAGCTTAATTAGCAAAAAAAAAAAAAAGTCTGCCTGGAGCATTAAGCTCTTTTAAAAACTGTCTTTCTGGGATCAGATTGATAACTTGCAAGATTAGGTAAGAACCTTGGGGGGCAGTAAGACTGTGCTAATGAGAGAGGAACAAGCCAGAAAAGAAGTGTGAGGATGGGTGTACAACTTGAAGAACATATCAGTGTCACTAAGTGGTACACGTAGAAACTGTTGAATTTGTGTATGTTTTGTTGTGTATATATTATCACTAACAACTACAAAAAGCATTTTAAAAAATTAATGCACTGAGAGATGGCAACACCTAGAACAATGTCATAGCAAGTAGTTCAGAGACATCGACAAGGGATCGTGCTTTAGATGCTGGAATTGACTTAACTGATACTTTACATTGTTTAGTATACAGAATTATAATACTTCAGAGCATCGTTATTTTGATGTTATTTATCTATGATAGTAACAGAGTAATGAGAAGGAAAAGGAAGGAAGGGAAAAAATTAGGGAAACAGAAAAGGAGATGAGAAGAAATGAAGGAAAGGCAAGAGAAAGGAAGGAAAGTAAAAAATCACAAATGGGCTCCTGTTTATTGGGAAATTTAAAAAATTTAAAAGGTCATTTGTGAGAAGTAGGGTGATATTGGTGAGAACTACTGATCAGAAGGAATTTATGGTTTAGGAGGAGGAGAAAGTATCAGGTTTACTAGAAAAAAGAAAAACAAATAACACCGTGGTTGGTAAATTCAGGCGAAACTCGGAAAATCAGGCTCCTTTGGGAGAGAGATGAAAAGGAGAGAAAAAAGAACTGTGGAATAGTTGAATGTTTTTCAGCCCACTTGGGAGAGGCAAAAGTCTCTATCAAAGCTGCTGCTAATATCCCATTCCCTGGTGTCCTGAAAATAGGAATGCCACTTAATGGTAACGAGCCCCTAATAGGGGAAAGACACATGGAAGTAATGGGGATGTGTTCGTTTCCTGTAGCTCTTGTAACAAATGACTACAAACGCGGTGGTTTCAAACAACACAAATTTATTCTCTTACAGCTCTGGAGGTCAGAAAACCCAAAGGGCTCCCACTAGGTTAAAATCACTGGGTGTTAGCTACATTCCTTCTGGAGGCTCAACAAAATAACCCATTCATATGCTTTTTCCAGTTTCTAGCGCACAGCGCTCTGGTCATGCAGGGTTACAAGTTGGACTGTGAACCAAGAAGTCAGTGGTCCGAGTCCACCAGCCCCTCCACAAGAGAAAGATGAGGCTTTCTGCTCCTGTATAGATTTAAAGTCTCTGAAACGCTATGCAGGGTCATTGTGAGTTGGAACCAAATCCACCACACATAATCCTGAAAAGAGGCCTGGGCTGCGATCCCATTTTCCAGAAGAAGCACTGGGGCACAGAGAGCTTGCCCAAGACCACACAGCCAGCAAGCCGAGCGCTGCATTCTGATGCAGGCAGGCAAGTTGCAGTGTTGGCCCTCCGACACAGGGCTGCATGCAAGTACGGTTCAGCGTGGTCAGTGGGCTGGGCTGGGACCCATACTGCCAGAGTGCCTGTTTGTATTTGAAGCTGGCCCAGAAAGTTCCTGCAAGTATATCCAATGCCCCTAACTCGACCAATCCCTGCCACTCTCCAGGTCTCAGTCTATTTGTCCATCAGAGTCACCTCTACTTCACTCCTTTAAGCATGGTGCTGGGGTTAATGCACTAGACTGCAAAGTTGATGGTTTAAGCTCACCAGTCGCTCCTTGGGCACTATACAGGGTTGCTATGGGTCGGAACTGACTCAAAGGCAGATAACAACAACAACTTGCATTTCGTTAAACAATTCGACATAGCAAGCAGCATAGGGCTTATGGATCAGGAACCCTGGGAGCTATGGGAGCACTTAAGAATGACAACTGACCTCAATTTGTTGGCCAGAGACTGTTTTGCAAAGAAAGGGACATTTAAGCTAAAGCATTAGAATGGAGTAGGAGATACACAAATGAAGAGGTTAGGAAAGGCAATCTTAGGAAAGGGAACAGCTTGAGCAAAGACAAATATGTTTAGAGAGATCACAGAGTAAATGAGAAACTACAAGGTGCGGGAAAGGCTGGAAACTAAGCTGAATTAGAGGGGGAGGTGTAATTTTGAGAAACTGAACTTGAGGCAGAAGACAGGCCGCAAAGGCCCCTGTATTATCCTAATGCCCAGAGCACCACAGGAGGCAAGCAGCATGATCCAATCCAGTGTGTCTTCTCTAAAGATCAGATGGCAGCTCCAGGGGGCCAAGGCAAACCAGAGTTGACTTAGGTGATTGTGGCTGTAATTGTGGTGAAAGACAAGGACCTGGATTTACAAATGGCAAGGGGATAGCTCAGAGTCGGTGGAAAAATATTGAGGATGGAGAGTTAGTAGTATCTGGGGTCTAATTGGATGCTGAAGAAAAGAGGGTGAAGATATACTAGATGACAAACCCATTTCTGGCTTAAGTAGAGGAGGTGTCAATAACTCAGGTGCTGATTACAAAGGCTGTTTGGTGCAAAGCAGAATGAGTTGATGTTGAGCCATATAGCACTGACTTTGGGGTGCCATTTAATATCTGGCCTTCTGGAGTTCGTGGGAGAGCGAGACGAGATTGTGGCTAGGGGATCCAGTTCCTAGAGTCTAGAATGATGAGGAAGGGGTTCTTAAACTGTAAGTGCCATTCAGTTCAGCCATAGTTGAGTGGACTGGGGTCCTGTCCTGTTCTGATTATCCTCCCCTGGTAAAGGGCCTCCTTGCTGGGGAGAGGCTGTAGGTCAAAGAATGAAGGTATTGTGGACTGGCCCTCAGTCTCCAGTGTCTCTAGGTAAGTGTTTGGCACCTGTGAATTAACAAGGACTTGCATAATGGGCTATTAAGTCACTGCCCCTCAGTCTCCTGCCTGGGACACTAGAGGTGCCTGTCAATCCAAATGCATGTTGTTGTTGTTGTTAGGTGCTGTCAAGTCAGCTTCAATTCATAGCAACCCTGTGACCCACAGAAAGTAGCACTGCCCAGTCTTGTGCCATCCTCATGGTCATTGTTATGTTTGAGCCCACTGTTGCTCCCCCACTGTGTCAGTTCCTGTCTTTGGGGGTGTTCCTCATTTTCACTGCCCCTCTACTTTACCAAATATGATATCATTTTCCAGGGACTGTCCTTCCTGATAATATATCCAAAGTATATGAGAAAAAGTCTCACCATACTTACTTCTAAGGAACATTCTGGTGGTACTGCTTCCAAGACAGATTTGTTTATTCTTCTGGCAGTCCATGGTATTTTCAATATTCTTCACCAACACCATAATTCAAATGCACTGATTCTTCTCCAGTCTTCCTACTCATTGTCCAATTTTCACGTGCATATGAGGCAACCGAAAATACCAAGGCTTGGGTCAGGTGTACCTTAGTCCTCAAAGAAATATCTTTGCTTTTTAACACTTTAAAGAGGTCTTGTGCAGCCGATTTACTCAGTGTAATACATTATTTCTTGACTGTTGCTTTCAAATGCACTGATTGTGGATCCAAGTAAAATGAAATCTTTGACAACTCAATGTTTTCTCCATTTAACATGTGGTTCTTTTTTATTTATTTATTTATTTTGGTCCAGTTGTGAGGATTTTTGTTTTCTTTACATTGAGATGTAATCTATACTGAAGGCTGTTTTCTTTGATTTCATAAGCAAATGCTACAAGTCCTTTTCACTTTCAGCAAGCAAGGTTGTGTCATCTGCATATCACAGGTTGATAGTGAGCCTTCATACAATTTTGATGCCACATTCTTCTCCATATAGTCCAGCTTCTAGGATTATTTGCTCAGCATGCAGATAGAATAAGTATGGTGAAAGGATACAACCCTGACTCACACATTTCCTGATTTTAAACCATTCAGTATCCCCGTGTTTCGTTCAAACAACTATCTCTTGTTTTGTTTACAGATTCTGCTCCAGGTCCACAGCTGACAACAAAGAAGGCTGGTGATGGTGTGGAAAAATGGCATGGAATTCATCAGCTCACAATTCCCATTCTAGACACATTTGTTGTTCTCCAACCCCAGCCCACATTGGGTGGTACCTTGGACAAATGTTCAGACTCACCTCAATTACAACATGTGGTGAATGAGCCATCAGACCAATCAATTCAAACCCTCTACCAGCCACTGCCATCTGGCCCTCCCAATATCCTCTATGAAACCAGAAGGGCTGGGTTCTCAGCACCAATTTACAGAAAGAAAAAACGAGGCTCTGAGAAGGAAACAGCATGACCAGGGTCACAGCTAGGAAGCCTTGAATTTGGGATGTGAGCTCCTACTTCTGCCTGAACTCTTCCCTTTGTATGTATATATCCATTCATTCAATGTTTTATTGTATGCAAACATATGTGGCAGACTCTGTGTGAGAACTTTCAAAAGTATCATGTAAAGAAGTGGTTAGATATCACATGTAGGAGGGAGGACATAGTCAACGGGTGGTAACATGGTAGAAGGAACAAGAACTTTGCCTTCAAGGTTCAGATCTGCCTCTTCATACTAGTTAGTGTTAACTTGTGCAAGACAAGTCACTTCACTGAGCCTCAGTTTTCCTCATCTGTAAGATGAGTATGATATGAGTACTTACTACCATGGTTTGTTGGAAGAGTTAAATAAGTGTATGCACAGAAAGCATCTAATACAGTGCCTGACCATAGAGAGATAGAGCAGCTGAGGACTTGAGAAAGTGGAATAAGAAAGGCTGTGTGCTGGCAGACAGGAGGCTAACTTGCAAAATGTCACCTTTGGTCATTTAAACAAATATCTTTTTTCTATGTGTTTTGTGTACATAAAAAAATATTTTAAAAAAAAGATGGAACAGAGGCAAATATTGTTAATCAGTGGTGCATGGGGGGATTGTAATCATTACAATGAAACAAAATATAATTGCTTCAGTACAAAACTGATGATCTGCCCTGTAAATTATCACTCAATTTATAATAAAAGCTAGAGAGAGAGGAAAGAAGGAAGGAAGGAAGGAAGGAAGTGCCTGACATATATAACTGGCACTCAGGACAAATTTGTTGATTAAAATTATTAAGAAAGAGCTTCATGAGAAAAGTGACTTTTGAATTTGGTGAAGCGTTATCATTTTATATTTATATGCAGTCTCAACCAAATAGCTAGAAAACTCTATAGCCCTAGAGAGGAATTATATCCACCCTAAAACCAACTGCCTCTGGGGAGAAACTTATGGTTCATTGAATAATTCAACTCACTACTCTTTGCCATGACATCAGATCAACCAAGACTTAACTCGTTACAAAGGAAGAATGTTCCTCTTGAGGGAGATAGGGGAATGGCTGCTCTCCAGAGAGCTCTTCTACCTCCAAAGTCAGTGCTTCTATTTATACTTTGGCCTGAGGATAAACTCAGAATCTTGTCCCAGCTCCATCACATGTGAGGGATGCATATGATTTAGGCAAGTCAACTCACCATTTACTTTCTTTATTTTGAAGTGCTGATAAAACAATATTGGCCCAAGAGCAATTGACCTATCTTAACTTTTATTCTCTCCAAGACAAATTACCCAATATGTGTTTATTTAGCATCTGTGTGTGCACTGTCCTTTTTTAGGTACTGTAATTATGATGATTAACTAGGTTTGGTCTCTGACCACAAGAGAGTCCATTCTGGTAGAGAAGGTAGTATGTACTTGTTGTTGTTGTTGTCAGGTGCCATCGAGTCAGAAACGACTCATAGCGACCCCATGCACAGCAGAATGAAACAATGTCCGATCCTGGGCCAACCTCACTTAACGCTATCAATGATGCCACCTGGCTGATCCATCTCATTGGGGGTCTTCCTCTCTTTCTCTGACCCTCCATCTTACCCAGCATGACATCCTTCTATAACGACTGTTTCCTCCTGACAATATGTCCAAAGTATGAGAGACAAAGCTTAGCCATCCTGGCCTCCAAGGAGCACTCTGGCTGCACTTCTTCCAAAACAGATCTATTGGTTCTTTTGGCAGTCCATGGCACTTTCAGTATTCTCCTCCAACATCACAACTCAAAGGCATCAATTCTTCTACGATCTTCCTTATTCACTGTTCAGCTTTTGCATCCATATAAGGTTATTGAAAATACCATGGCTTGGGTCAGACGCACCTTAGTCCTCAAGCTAACATCTCTGCTCTTCAATACTTTAAAAAGTTCCTGTGCAGCAGATTTGCCCAATGCAATACGTCATCTGATCTCTTGACTGCTGTTTCCGTGAACGTTAATAGTTGATCCAAGAAGAATGAAGTCCGTGATAACTTCAATCTTTTCTCCATTAATAAGAATGTTGTTTATTGGTCCAGTGGTGAGAATTTTTGTTTTCTTTACACTGAGATGTAATCCATACCAAAGGCTGTGTTCTTTGATCTTCATCAGTAAATGTTTCAAGTCCTCTTCACTTTCAGCAAGCAAGGTTGTATCATCTGCATATCACAGGTTGTTAATGCATCTTCCTCCAATCCTGATGCCAAGTTTTTCTTCATAAACCCCAGCTTCTTGTATTATTTGCTCAGCATACAGGTTGAATAAGTATGGTGAAAGAATACAACCTTGTTGCACACCTTTCCCAATTTTAAAACATTCAGTGTTCCCATGCTCTGTTAGAACAACTGCTTATTGGTCAGGTGTACTAGGCTGTAGTATTGTTCAAAATATTCACTGTTCCTCCCTGCAAGAGAAGATCTTATTGTTAGGTTCTCCCGAGTTGGTTCTGACTCATCACAATGCTATGTTCAACAGAACAAAACACTGCCCAGACATATGCCATGGTCCTGGTTCATTGTTGCAGCCACTGTGTAACTTTATCTCATTATGGTTCTTCCTTCTTTTTGATGACCCTCCACTTGGCCATGCATGGTGTCTTTCTTCAGAGTCTAGTCCCTTCTGAGAACATGTCCAAAGAACATGAGACAAAGGCTTACCATCCTTGCTTCTAAGAAGCATTCTGACTGTAATTCTTCCAAGATAGATTTGTTCATTCTTCTGGAAGTCCATTCTTCTGGAAGAATATTGAATATTCTTCACCAACACCATAATTCAAAGGCATCAGTTCTCTGGTCTTCATTCATTACCCTGCTTTCATATGCATATAAAACCCAACCCACTGCCATCAAGTGGGTTCTGACTCATGGTGGTGGTTGGTTATGTGCTGTGGAGTCAGTTCTGACTATAGCTACCCTGTATAGGGTTTCTGAAGCTGTAAATATTTATGGAAGCAGAAATCCTCATATTTCTCCTACAGAGCAGCTGTTAGTTTCGAATTGCTGATCCTGAGGTTAGCAACCTGATTTGTAACCACTATGCTACCAGAGCAACCCTATGTAGGGTTCCTGAGGCTATAAATTTTATGAGAGCAGAAAGCCTCATCTTTCTCCTGAAGAGAGACTGGTGGATTTGAACTGCCAACCTTGCAAGTAACACTCCAGTGATTTTCCTACAACACCACCAGGGCTCCTTCACACACATATAAGGTGGTTGAAAGTATCATGGCTTGGATCAGATACACCTTAATCCTCATAGTGATATTCTTGCCTTTTAACACTTTAAAGAGGTCTTTTGCAGCAGATTTGCATACTGCAATCCATCAATTAATTATTGGCTGCTGTTTCATGAGTGTTGACTGTGGATCCAAGTAAAACAAAATCCTTGACAATGTCAATATTTTCTCCATTTATCATGCTGTTGCTTATTGGTCCAGTTGTGAGGATTTTTTTTTTTAATTGAGATGTATTCATACTGAAAGCTATAACATTTTTATCTTCATTAATAAATGATTCAAGTCCTATTTGCTTTCAGCAAGCAAGGTTGTGCCTTCCTCTAATCCTGATGCTGAATTCTTTTTCATATAGTCCAGCTTCTCAGATTATTTGCTCAGCATACAGATTGAATAAGTATAATGGAAGGATGCAACCTTGAGTCACACCTTTCCTGGTTTTAAATCACACAATATACCCTTGTTCTGTTCAAATGACTATAGGTTCCTCATGAGCATAATTAAGTATTCTTGATTTCCCATTCTTTGAAATGTTGTCCATAGTTTGTTATGATCCACACAGTCAATAAAGTACAAGTAAACACCTTTCTAGTGTTCTCTACTTTCAGCCAACATCCATCTGACATCCGCAATGATATCCCTCTTTCCATATCCTCTTCTGAATCCAGCTTGAATTTCTGATCAATAACCGATGGTATTGAAGGCAGCTCCCTGTCGATGTATTGCTGCAACCATTTTTTAATTAGATCTTTAGCAAAATTTCACTTTAATGTGATATTAATGGTATTGCCTGAGAATTTTCATATTCTGTTGGATCCCCTTCTTTAGGATTGGAACAAGTATGGATATCTTCCAGTTAGTTGGCCAGTATGTGGTCTTCCAAATTTCTTGGCATAGACAAGTGAGCACTTCCAGCAATGTATCATTTGTTGAAACACCTCAGTTGATATTTTGTCAATTCCTGGAGCCTTAGTTTCCACCAGTGCCTTCAGTGCAGTTTGGACTTCTTCATTCAATACCATTGGTTATTGATCATACGTTGTTGTTGTTGTTGAGTGCAATTGAATCAGTTCTGACTCATAGAGCCTTCATATAGACTTTCTGAGAAGCAGCTGTTAGGTTTGGACCACCAATCTTGTGGTTGGCAGTCCAGTGTTTACTGTTCAGCACCACACCACCAGGACTCCATGCTATCATATGCTACCTCCTGAAATGGTTAAACATCAACTAACTGTTTTTGGTACAGTGACTGTATATTCCTTCCATCTTCTTTTTGTGCTTTCTGAATCATTCAGTAATTTGTTCATGTTGTTGTTGTTAAGTGCCATCGAGTTGGTTCCAACACATAGCGACCATGTATAGGGTTTCTGAGGAGTGGCTAGTGAGTTTGAACTACCAACCATATGGTTCAAATACACCTTAAGGTTGAGTGTTTATCCTACAGTGCCACACCGGGACTCCAATTTACTCATGGTTATTGAGCTGTGGAGTAGGTTTTAACTGAGAGTGACCCTATATAAGTTTTCCAAGGTTGTAAATCTTTACAGAAGCAGAAAGCCTCATCTTTCTACCATGGAACAGCTGGTAGGTTCAAACTGCTGACCTTGAGGTTAGCAGCCCGACTCATAACCACTATGTTACCAGAGTTCAACTTGAGACTTTAATTTTTTCTTCAGTTCTTTCACCTTGAGAAATGTCGAACATGTTCTTCACTTTAGACTTTCTAGCTCCAGGACTTCGCACATTTCATCATACTACTTTACGTTGACTTCTTTGATTGCTCTCAAAAATCTCTGTTCAGCTCTTTCACTCATCATATCTTCCATTCACTTTAACTACTTTATGCTAAAGAGTTTTTTCAGACATCCATTTTGGTCTTTTCTTTCTTTGCTGTCTCTTCAGTGACATTTTGTTTTCTTCATGTCGGATGTCCTTGATTTTATAGGTTATCTGTTCTTTGGTCATTAGTGTTCAAATCTATTCTTGGGATGGCCTCTAAATTCAGGTGAGATACACTCAGTCATACTTTGGTTTTGTAGACTTGTTTTAATTTTCTTCAACTTCAACTGGAACGTACATGTGAGCAATTGGTAGTCTGTTCCACAGTTGGCCCTAACCTTGTTCTGCCTGGTGATATGAGCTTCTCTGTCTTCTCTTTCCACAGATGTATATTTTATCCTTGTGTGTTCCAGCCAGCACTGGAATCATACGCCAGATTGCTGTTTATGTTGTTGGGAAAAAAGGTGTTTTCATTTTCCCATCAGCATCCGGCTTCCCCTGAGTGCCACACCCCTGTACCACACCAGCTCTGAGCTCTGGCTTCCTGAAAAGCTAGTACTTCTATGTTCCCCCCAGCTGCCATCCTGATTATCTACAGGGACATCATCAGTCATGATGAGATGTTCTCTGGTGTTTACAAGATCCCGGAGATCGTGGATGGGCTGTGCCTGGAAGTGGAGGGGAAGATGGTCAGCAGGACAGAGGGTAACATCAATGACTCGCTCATTGGTGGAGAAACAGTCATCACAGGTGTTGATATTGTCAAGAACCATCACCTGCAGGAAACCAGCTTCACAAAAGAAGCCTACAAGAAGTACAGCAAAGATTACATGAAATCAAGCAAAGGCAAATTTGAAGAACAGAAACCACGACACATACCTTTTCTGTCAGGGCTAAAGAACAAACCAAGCACACCCTAATTTCAAAACTTACCAGTCCTTAATTAGTGAAAACATGAATCCAGATGGTTGGGTTGCTCTGCTGGACTATTGTGAAGATGGTATAGCCCCATATATGATTTTCTCTAAGGATGGTTTCAAAATAGAAAAATGTTAACAAATTTGCCAATTATGTTGACCTGTCTGTCACCTGTCATCTGAGCTGGCTGCTGCTCGCCATCCACACACCAGGACAAAATGGGGTTGTTGTTATCCTGAGACCTGGATTGGAGCAGAAGCATTTTTTTTTAAAGGGGGGGGGGGGCGAGGACATGTCGTGCAAGTTGTCTAAAAAGAAAATGCATTTTAAATTAAAAAAAAAAATGTTTGCAATGAATAAGTCATTGATCTTGCAAAATTCTATCATGCAATCTCTTATCATACAGTCTTCATCATCATATCATATTATAGACAGACAGACACGGCATGAGGAATATAATTTGATCATATGACTTACTTTTCCAGTAAAGTGTGAGCAAAAGTGATGGTGTCTCTTCTGAGAAGAAACTTTAAAAGTTATGTGGTTTTACCCACATATCTTTTCCTTCTGTCCCAAACTTGTTGTTGTTAAGTGCTGTCGAGTCAATTCTGACCCATAGCCACCCTGTATAGGGTTTCCAAGGAGCAGCTGGTGAGTTTGAACCACCGATGTTGCAGTTCAAACACCTTTGCTGTCTGACGCATTAGCCTACAGCACCACACCAGGACTCCTATGTCCCAAACTAGAGGTGTCCTAAACAGAGACTGCTCCTTCAGGCTTGATATAATTGAAGAATGAGCAAGAAAGCAGCGTTACTGGAAGTCATTGAGATGTGGGCAGTTTTTGGTTATTGGCGCATAACTTCACCTATCCTTGCTGGTGTAACAATCAGTACAGAGAACCTCTGGCCACTTGAAAATGAATGAGACAGTCCAGAAATTCCAGGATTTGTACAGAGATAAGATGAACTTGCTTTCCATATCCAGCAGATAATAGGTAAAATTCAAAAAGCCTTTTAAAGAGAAAGCTGACTAAAATTCAGTCTGCTGGTAAAGATGTGATCAAGATTATGATCATAACAGCTTTTGTTAAAACATCTCTGAATTGACTAAAGTGGCACCCAGTAATTCCTCTTTGTAGGACAAAATGGCTCAGGGAAAAAAGATTAAGAATATTGCTCTTACACAGGAGTCTAAGAATCTCAAAGTATCTTCAATTAAGACAAGAGAGTGCTGTGTCTTAAAAAAAAAAAAAAAAAAAAAAAAACCCTGACTGTGGGTGTGGCTAATGGCACATACAGCAGACAGGAATTGGATAGATGTGAAATTAATGAAAACTTTTATAGAAAATTGAACTAGCAACAAAGCCAACCAATCAATATTATATGACACTGTTCAAGATACGAAATAATCCAAAGGTTGCCAACCTTCTATGGGCAAGAAGTAGGCTTGGAAAGTGGTTTTCCCAATGGCTTTTTTCAAATGTAGCCAAAGATGATAATGAAAAAGGAAGGTGCACCCAGAAAGTGGAAACAAATGTTACAGAAAAGTCAGGTGGAGAGTTATTCCTAGAGGCTCAATCAAACAGCACCCTCCATCTCAAAGGTGCAATGAGCCTCAAAACAGCTTCCCAGAGAGCCCTGATGGCACAGTGGTTAAGCACTCACAGTGGTTTGAACCCACCAGTCATTCTGCAGGGAGAAAGATGTACCAATTGGCTTCAATAAAGATTACAGCCTTGGAAGCCCTATCCTATAGGATTTCTATGAGTCAGAATCACCAGACAGCAACAGGTGAACCTTTTCCCAGCAAGTCAGAACTGCTATGGTGTGCCTCTCAAACACCCCTATTGGGAGAGAAGTGCCCCTGTCCCTTATCAAGCATTGTATAATGGGAGGTAGTCACAATGGGAGAGACAAGAGAGAAAATCATGGCAAATCAGGTGCCTACTGTTTCTGCTTAGAAGCAGCACACATCACATCTCCTCATGTCTCATTGACTAAAGGAAATCACCTGGCCAAGACTGATGAAAACGGAGTGTAGCAGGGCAGGGCAGCACAGGGCAGGCAGTTCAGACCCACCAGCCTTTGAGGGAAAAAGATGTGGCTGGCTGCTTCCATAAAGATTTACAGCCTCAGAAACCCTAAGGGGCAGGTCTACTCCGTTCCTATTGGGGCATTTTGAGTCAGAATTGATTCAGTGGCAGTGGGTTAATAATGTAATTTGCCCCACACATGTGAGCCCTAATTAGGGGACAAGCTCAAAGCCTGGATCTCGTCTAACCACCAAAGTTCCCAAAGCACTTAACCTTTCCTTCCCAAAGGCAAGAAATCATGGAAGGGCCAAAGACGTTGAATTATGGCATGGCCTGAGTCTAGGAGAAGTCTCCCTTCTAAGGTTTATTCATAATAAACGAATAATAAACATTCCACTGAAATCTTTAAATGGATAGAGTTTAATTATAAGAATTTAATTTTCAGAAGCAAAAGCTGCTTTTATACAATTACAGTGAGGCAACTTTTAATTAACTTTGGAAACTTTCTTTTGCTTGGGAAATCTAATTAAAAATACTTAGGGAACTATTAGCATAAAATAAGATTCAGGAGGGGGCTTGGAATAATATTGGGAGCATATGGAAAAGAAAAAGAGAAGGTATCTGTCAGGAGGTAGGTCCTCTAAGTGTCCCCCCATATTCAACAATTCCAGTTCCTCTCCAAGCTCTTCAGACACAGAGAAGAGGTGTCAACAGCAGCCTCCCTGTGGGTTTACTAAGCAATGGGGCTTAGTGAGGAGTCTGCCTTTTCTTTCTTCTACGCTAGGATTCTCCCACTTCTAAGGAGTCCTGGTGGTGCTGTGGTTAAGTGCTAGGCTGCTAACCCAGGGTTTGAGCCCAGCAGCCACTCCACAGGAGAAAACTGTGATAGTCGGCTCCCACCAAGACGATAGCCTTGGGGACCCCAAGCGAAACGTCTACTTGCCTTGTAGGGTCGCTGTGAGTCAGAGTTTGTCATGGGTTCTGGCCCTCGAGGTAGAGTTCACTTTCCCAGGTAAAAGGAGGTAGAGGCAGAAAGGGGCTCTAACAAGGGGGTTGGGGGAGCAGGGAATTTGTCGTCCCCATGTGATAGAAATGTGTTTACAAATCAGACCCCAGGCTTTCTCAGTAACTTCTTTCTGAAACTCTTAAAAAGAAAATTCTCTTGTGAGTCTCTGAATTCCCCAACCCACCTGTACTCACACCTGCCCACCATGGCTTCTAAATATAGCAGCCGACCCAGATTCTGGAACCCAAGGGCCTCCAGGAGGGTTGCAAGGGAGCAACTTTAATGTAATACTGACCCCCTGTGGATGTCAGAGGGGCAGCCGCTGCTCCCACCTCAGGGGTGGGGGGCGGGGCCGTTTTCACCCCACCCTACTCTTCTCCCAGTCAGACCCTCCAAGCAGCAGCCAGGACTCATTTATGAGAGGGCTGTCCACCAGCTGCTGCCACCGACCTTGGAGGCAGAGGCCACTGGGCAACCCTGACCATACCCTGGGGCCCCAGGCAAGGTCAGGCCGGGAGGAAGAGAGGGGTTATTTCTTCCACACTCAGTACAGAGCATAACTGCTTTTTCGGCCTCTGCTTGTACCCAATCCAGCATGTGTGCTGATGCAAACTAGTTCACAAAGGGAGTGGAATCCGGGATATCAATGGCCAGATCTTCACGAGACCAATTTGTGAGGCAACACATGTGAGAGAGATAAGTCTGGCTTGAGAAAAACACTTTCTGAACCATGGACCAGAGGAGTGTGACTGGTTAGTGCCAAGAGCCTGGAATGGTGAGTGCTCACTTCATGCCCACCTCTGCCCATTTTGCTGGTTAAGTTACATCCCATGAGATCTGCTAGCATAAAACACAGATGGGAAGAGACAATAAAGCCCACCAATGTATGGACACAGGGCAATGACCAGGGTACCCACCAAGGCACAGACCTTGAATGGCAGGTGGCTGGTAAAAAGGCATCCAAGATGCAACTGCCTTGCTTTCTTCACACATGTTGCTGTTGTTGTTAAGTGCCATTGAGTCGGTTCTGATCCATAGAGACCCTGTGTAGGGTTTCTGAGAAGTAGCTAGTTAGCTTGAAACGCTGACCTTGTAATTCAAACCGACTTTGCAGTCCAGCGCATTAACCCACAGCACCACACCACTCTGGAGGGTTATGTCCACGACTGGTACAAACAGTTAAGCACTTGACTGCTAAGTTGGTAGTTCAAACTCATCCAGCAATGCCTAGAAAGATGGCCGTGGTACAAACGCTATGAAGCAGCTCTGCTCTGCACCCATGGAGGCCCATAAGGTAGAAATAGGTTCAACAGCAACTACAGAAGTTTCTTCTACTGACAAATGTCTGGGGCGTGTATATGTGTGTGTGTGTGTGTTAGACACACAGGTTTTTTTATACATTTATTAATGAATTTGTACATGTCTATGAAAGAGCTTTCTGGTAGCATAGTGGTTACGAATCTGGCTGTGAACCTCAAGGTCAGCGGTTCGAAACTACCAGCTGTTCCATGGGAGAAAGATGAGGCTTTTTGTTCCCTTAAAGATTTACAGCCTCAGAAACCCTGTACAGGGTGGCTATGAGTCTGAACCGACTCCACGGCACATAACAACAACAACATGTTGGAGTGGACTGTAGGCAATTTTGTATGTTTATGGCTACATTATGTTTCAAATAGGAGTGCTGGTGGAGCTGTAGGCTCAACGCTGGACTGTAACCACAAAGTAGGCAGTTTTCAAACCTACCAGCCACTCCACAGGAAAAATAAGAGGTTTTCTGCTCCCCAAAAGATTTACAGTCTCAGAAGCCCTATTCAGGGTTGCTTGAGTTAGAACCAACGTGGTATTACCTAACAACAGTAACATGTCTCAAATGTGTGGGTCTACCTTTGCCCATTTGAGGGTGTTGTGTGTATCAGTAATATGTAACGGGTCTGTTACCTTCCCTGCAGGCACAAAAGTTAACTTTCTAAATACCAGCCTGGTTGCCACATCCTCTCTCGTGTGATTTCTAGAATGGCACATCCGTTTGTCCACATACAACTGGAAGCAGGGCAGGGATCAGGGTTTGATGCTCATGATCTGAAGTCAGATTCCAGGCATGAGTTCCAGTTCACCATTCACTAACTGGTGACTTTGAGCCGATGATTTAAGTACTCTGTACCTCAGCTGACCCAACTACAAAGTGGATTAAAATAATACACCTAGTACACATATGCACAACACTGTCAGCTCTTACTCTGAGCCCAGTGAGAGCTTGCCAGACCCAACCAGTCATTCATTCAATAGTGAACCACCTCCGTCCTGTGTGGAAACACTTGTGAGCCAGCTGTCCTCAGCACTCCAGGCCAGTGGGAGGTTGGAGACAACCATGCCATGTGGATGGGCTATGGGAGCACAGCCTGGGGACAGGGAGATCAGGGAGGGCTTCTTGGTGGAGGTGACATCTAAGCCATAGCTAGAAAGATAAGGAGGCACTGGCTGGGTGGACAGAGGATGGACAGAGGGCACAGCACAGGGACTGAAAGAGGAGCGGAGACAGGCAACAGGAGACAGGGTGGTCTGGCTGAAGCAGAAGAGGTGAGGGAAGGAGGGGGAGACAGAGCACAAGACCTGTGGCCCAATAAATCCAGCTACTGGAAGGGAGCATTCAGTGGAAGGAAAAGGACAGCTGCATCCTCAGAGGTGATTTTGAGAAAAATTCCTTCAGATGCAGAAACGGGATGGAGGAGGAACTGGAGAGTGTTTACTGGATACCAGCATTGCTCTCAGCATCTTACATGTTTATTAACACATTTCCTCCTCACCATAAACCAAGGAAGGAAGTAGGTCCTAGTACTATCCCATTTTCCTGATAAGGAAGCTAAAGATCAGACCTTGTCCAAGGTCAACAATAGCAAGTGCCGGGTCAGAGCAGGCCCAGGCCTCGGTAACAGGGCTGACTGAGGGGCTGGGTGGGGCTCCGGCTCATGAGACCGAATGTGGGATCCAAAGAGTCCTAACTTTGGGACAACAGACCTGAGAAGAGAGACCTAGAAATGTTCTGCTATTCCCCAAGTAACTGAAGTTGGGCAGCTGCTGTCTTCTCTCAGGTTCCTCACTAGGAAAGGGGCCTGTTGAGATACATCAGCAGAATTCTCTCAAGGATAAACAAAAGAAGTGCCTGGTCCAGAATAGCCACCCAGAGGGCTCCTCCCCTCCCCTCTCCTGGCAGGGCAGCTTGGTGAACCTCCATGGGCACAGACCTAAACTTGAGGAGGGCCTCTGCTGCCCTGCTTCTCTTCACCCTCATACACTCACTTCCCTGCTTGGAAGGGGTTGATGTGGTCTTACTCTTGTCTGCACCAAAGGGTTATTGAGGGAAACATTGTCTGTCACAGTCCCAAGATGTTTGTCTCTGAGGTCTAGAAGGAATAGCTCTCCAGACTCTCTCAGAAATAGGGTTTGCTCCTCACAACAGCAAGCAAATTGTAGATGCTTATTTCTCTTTTTACTTTGGCTGCTGGGAAACTTGGAAGCACAAATAAATTTAATAATCCAGCGCTATCAGTCTCCCACTGCTCAATAAAAAGGAATGATATGAAAACCCACATGCACATTCTACAAAATGTAGATGACTCTCCAGCATGCATTTGGGGGAACAAATACTATCTGGGGTTCATCATATGTGGCTAGACTGATTTTCACTTAGTTCTAATTGCCTCATTCTTTTTCCCCCCCAAAATAAAAATACACACATATCACTTGAAATCCCACCCTTCAGAGATAAGTGATCATGTGAACAGTTTCATGAGCATCATTCAATATGTGCATGAAATAAAAGTATAATTTTATAAAAATGAGATTACATAATTGACTCAACTATATATCATAAATAGCTTTTCATGTCAATGAATATAAATCAGCATGACTGTACAGAATTCTATAATATGGATTACTGCAATTTATTTAACCAAATCCTTATTTTTGTGCATTTAGGTAATTTTTCATTTTGAGTAATCATAAAGCAAGCTGCCATGGAAATTGTAGTGCAATCATTTTTTCCCACTTATATGATATTCTTCTTACAGTTTAATTCTTAGAAATGGTCAATATTGTTTTTAACCTGACAATATTCTTTATATTTTATAAATTATTGATAAATTCTTTTGGAAACAAGGAGAAAAAAATTATATATAAAAAGACAACTGAATTGCAAAGAAATTCCCAGGAGTTTGAAATGAAACAAGAGGATTGGGGGGTGGGGGGGGTGGGGAGGCACTCATTGGCATTAACATCACATGACTCATCTTCCTGGAGAAGACCCCAGGAAGCAGGCTTTCAACCACCTGAGGCAGAGGCAGAGGCATCAGAAGAATTCCTCCAAGGTTTGGGGCCACAAGTGATGCTCTGAGACCTGTAGTAACCCCCACACCAGCCCAGACAGCTACCTTTAGCCTCACCTCCCCAAGCAGTTGGCCCCTCACCAGCAATGAAGGTAATGCTGATGGACCCTCCTCAGCATCATCTGGGATGATGCAAAGCTCTCTGATTACAGCCACCTTTTATCATTGCCCAATCAAATTTACTCCCCTGAAAGTTGCTAATAAAAGCTAAGAAGCAACAAACTAAAAGTAGAAGGAGGGGAAGAACTCTCAGAATCCCAAGGACTGGGAATGGTGGGAGGAGGAAGTGACCCAGTTAGGGGCCATTTCTTGCCCCTGTTTTGTTGGACTGGGTCTTGAGCATGATCTGGGGGATCCCCTAAGTAGACAAGGTCAATAATCCCACCTGTTGTATTACCCTGGCATCCACCTCCAACTGCCTGGCAGAGAAACAAGCCACACAGATTCTATGATCTGTACTCCAACAGCCCAGGACTGGTCCAGGGGGTGAGAAAACACAGAGAGCATCCCACCCATGGTCATCTTGTGCCAGCCAACACTGAGCCAGCCTGCATACTGACATGAGATAAGTGAACAGACGCACTCAAGATTAGCCAATCCAGCTCAGACCAACAGAAAGCACAGGTGGCCTGTAGACTCTTGAAGAGTTAACAAGTTATTATTTTTAACCAGTACATTTGGTATGGTTTGTTATGAATCAATAGCTAACTATTATAAAACAAAAAAATGGACTTAAAAGCCCTACTATCTCTAAAACTCCAATGTCTTTGTTAGGAATCAAAACCTCCAAAGAGCTCATTTGTAGCAATCACTATCCATCACTCACTAGTCAGTTTGTTGTACTGTGGTGGCTTGTGTGTTGCTGTGATGCTGGAAGCAATGCTACCAGTATTTTAAATACCAACAGGGTCACCCAGAGTGGATAGGTTTCAATGGAGCTTCCAGACTAAAGCAGACTAGGAAGAAGGAGAGAACTACTTCTGAAAGGTTAGCCACTGAAAATCTTATAAAGGCAGTTGATCACTGTCTAATACAGTGCCAGAAGATGAGCTCCTCAAGTTAGAAGGCACATAACATATGACTGGGGAAAAGCTACCTCCTCAAGGTAGAGTTGACATTAATCACATGAATGGAACAAAGCTTTATGGCTCTTAATTTGCCAATGGAGTACGAGCTGCAAACAAAGAATGCATCTAGGAAAATTGGAAATGGTCAAAAATGAATTGAAACACAAAAAGATTGATACACTAGGCATTAGTGAGCTGAAATGACTGGTATTGGCCATTTTGAATCAGGCAAAACTATGGTTTATTATGCTGAAAATGACAAATTGAATAGAAATGACATCACATCCATCATGAAAAAGAACATTTAAAGATCTATCTTGAAGTATAATGCTGTGATAGGATAATATCCATATGCCTACAAGGAAGACCATCTAATGCCACTATTATTCAAATTTATGCACCAACCACTAAAGTCAGTGATGATGAAAATAAAGAGTTCTACCAACTTCTCCAGTCTGAAATTGATCAAACATTCAATTGAGACGTGTTGATAATTACTGGTGATTGGAATGCAAAGGTTGGAAAAGAGGAAAGATTGGTAGTTGGAAAATATGGCCTTGGTGATAGAAACAATGCTAGAGATCACATGATAGAATTTTGCAAGACCAATGACTTGTTCATTGTAAATACCTTTTTAAACAACATAAAAGATGATAATATACATGGACCTCACCCGACAGTAGAAAATCAGAGAGATGTTTTGCTGTTGTTGTTAGGTGCCATTGAGTCAGTTCAACGAAACACTGCCTGGTCCCACATCATCCTCACAATTGTTTACTTGTGCCTTATTGACTATGCAAAGATGTTTACTTGTGCTTTACTGACTATGCAAAGGCCTTCAACTGTGTGGATCTTAGCAAACTATGAATAATGTTGCAAAGAATAAGAATCCAAGACCACTTAAATGTGCTCATGAGGAACCTGTGCAGTTGTTAGAAGAGAACTGCATGGTTCTCTTCTGAATGGTTACCCCAAAAAATGGCTCTAACCATCCCTCCTACAGCACTTTCTACTCAACTGGCCTTGATCATTCATTGCAATGGCCACACAGAACTGAGACACCACACTCACAGTTATAGGGTTTATTAGGGAAGGTAACAAGTTACAATTAAGAGTCAGAAATGCTCAGGGCACAATTACTATAGTCAGGACAGTGTCTCCCTGCCGGCTAATATTACAAGCTCCTTTACGACTACTGAAAAATGGGTGATCCTTGGCTGATGCAAATAGTTAACACACTTGACTGGTAACTGAATGCCTGGAAGTTTTCATCTACCCAGATGTACCTCTGAAGAAAGATCTGGTGCCCTATTTCCAAAAAAATCAACCAAAGAAAACCTTGTCATTGTTAAATGGCATCAAGTCAGTTCTGACTCATAGTCGCCCTCTATAGGGTTTTTGAGGAGTGGCTGGTGGGTTTGAATTGCCAACTTCGTGGTTAGTTGTTGTTGTTGTTGTTAAGTGCCGTCAAGTCGGTTCCGACCCATAGCGACCCTGTACAGGGTTTCCGAGGGTGTAAATCTTTACGGGAGTAGAAAGCCTCATCTTTCTCCCGCAGAGCCACTGGTAGTTTCGAACCACTGACCTTAAGGTTCGCAGCCCGATTCGTAACCACTACGCTACCAGAGCTCCAGTGCTTATCCTACAGCACCACACCAGGACTCTATGGAGCACAATTCTACTCTGACACACAAGAGATCAGCATGAGTCAAAACCAACTCCATGGCATCTTCATTGGCTTGGTTTTGGGGGGCCATCCAAACCTTCAAGCATCTTTGAGCACTGAAGAGTGATTGCTCTGGTCCCATCCCTGACTATGCGAGCAGCACCACTGAGAGAGCCTGTTCCCAATTTAGGAAGTCCAGTAGAAGAGCTCCAGTTTCCATCTGAGGACATTAACCGCAAATTTATATCTGAGACCCCGTGTGCAATTTTTTATGCATCCTTAAATACCAAAACATAATTACCAATGTCAATACATAATGTTTATTTCTTTCATAGGCGACATTTTAATTTTCCTGAGCAGGCGGGAAAAATGATATGCATAAAAATAATGACAAATATTAAAAGTCTCCCAAATAAGGGCCCCGGATCACCAGCATAATCCTAAATTTAAATGTACTCACGATGGCAGCCACATTAAAGGTCTGATAAGCCAAATTAGGTTCCATGTAAGCATAATTAATCTTCTTTCTCAATGAAGATATTACATGGATGTTAATTTAAATCCCAAAGGCCTTTGGGAAATTGAATTATATAGATAAAGCAAATATTTGACCTTTTGCAGATAATTACTATTTTTAAAAAATTCACAATGCAAATGAACACCAAGTAAACCTTGGGTGTTCCCTGACGAAATGAAATTCTTTATAAATATGCAGCGAGAGATGAACCAGGTAGTCTATTCAGCCTCCCAGCTTTCATTTCAAATTTGGAAGCATAAAACTCCAGCTTGGGGTTCTGGTATTTATTAACAAATAATTGAATGGAATTGGCTAGTGTAGATTATGTCAAATTTGCAAATTGCCTGTTATCATTTATAGGTCATTACATTTCAAAAGACAGTGGGCAATGGAGAGTCTGTCGCTACATCACTGATCCCAGAACCTGCACTGAATGGAGCTAATGCATCTTTCAAGGCAAAAGACTCACCAGGCGGAATACTGCCTTTGTCACATGTAGGAGGGTTCTGGGTTCCCCAGGCTGGCTAGTAAGGGCATTCCTGCATCAACACCACAGACCTTTCACTTGGTATAGAAGGAAGAACAGGGGTCTGGACCAAATCCTGGTCCTGTCATGGGCTCAGTTGCCTTAACTGCAATGAATCCAGTCTTACCAGGGGTCATGACCATGGGGAAGATGAAATGAGATCAAGGATTCTGAGGTCCTAGGATGACACTGTTGGAGAAAAAGAAGAAGGCCCCCAATGGGATGGATTGGTCCAATGGCGGCAGTGATGGGCTCAGGCATAGCTATGATTGTGAGGTTGACCCTGGACCAGGCAGTGTTTCATTCTGTTGGGCACATGGTTGCTATGAGTCGGTACTGACTCAATGGCACCTAACAACAACATGGATGATGCTGGGGAGTCAATTAGACCTTTCCTTACTTCAGGCTCTAAAGCTGATGATCAAAATTCCCAAGTTTCCCAATCTATAGATTAGGCCTATAGCACTGTCCCAATATACTGAGGTTCTTGTGAAGCTTAAATGAGAAAGTCTTTACTTAGGTACTGGGCACAGAGTAAGTGACCCTTGAGGGTTAGCTCTGTTTGGGAACACAGTGCTGCTTCCAAACAGAGATAGAAGAAGAATTCTCCAGGGCCAAAACAACACTGCTTGGGCCCTGATCTCACACAATCTCTTCTAAAGACCATTCCTGCCACTTCTGTGCTAATCCCTCTCCGCCAGATGTCCAGTCAACCACTGCTGTAATGACTGACATTTCTTGTGTGCTAATTATGGAGTCCTGGTGTGGCACTGTAGGATCAGCACTGGACTCCTAACTGCAAGGTTGGCAGTTCAAACCCACTGATCCTCAGAAACCTTATACAGGTTTGCTATGGGTCAAAACTGACTTGACAGTACTTAAAAACAACAACAATTATGGTATCCTGGTGTAGCACTGTAGGATAAGCACTAGGCTACTAACCGCAAGGTCAGTGGTTCAAACCTACCAGATGATCCTCAGAAATCTTATACAGTGTCGCTGTGGGTCACAACTGACTCTACAGCATATAACAACAACAGCAATTATGGAGTTGGCAAAGAATATTGGAAGTACCATGCCATGGATTACTAGAAGAATAAATAAATCTATCATAGAAGAAGTACAGTTAGGGAACTCCTTAGAAGCAAGGAAGGCAAGATTTCATCTCTCATATTTCTTCTGACTTGTCAGGAGGGACCAGTCCCTGGAGAAGGACATGATTGTCAAAATGGAGGGTCAGTGAAAAAGAGGAAACGCCAATGAGACAGATTGGCATAGTGGCAGCAACAATGGGCTCAACTATGACAATAAGTGTGAGGATGGCACATGACTGGGCAGTGGTTTGTTAGGTGTGCATAGGGTCACTGTGAGTCTGAACCAATTCTAAGGCACCTCACAACAACGGCAGCAGCATTCCCATGCAAGGCACCATATTAAATGCTTTACATGGATACTTCATTGAATCTTCCAAACCATCCTTGAAGAAGGACTGCTGAGATGAGGGAACACAGAAAGGTTACAGAAACCCGTGAAGTGGTAGCACCAGGGTTCATACCATGGTCCAGCTCCAGGGTTGCCATCCATGCCACCTAAGAGGCTGGGCCAGGACCAAGCTACATGCCATCACCACCATAGCCTGGTCTCCCTCTTCTCTCTCATTGGCCTGGACTCAAAGACAGGAGCCCACTCCTCTTCAAAAGCAGGGTCCCTGACTGGCCAGGAAGCCCCAGGGAACTGTGGACATGTGACACCAAGTCACTAATCTGAGGATTTCCCTAGTTCTTTGTACACTCTGCCTGGTAGAATAATGCCTGCCTCCGTGTCCTTCTAAGACTCAACCCCAGTTACAGGAGACAAAGATCTAATTAGGGCTTCTATGGAAAAGCAGACACTTGGAGAGAAAGGCAAGAAAATGGTAATGATGCATACAGTTACAGGACAGAGCAGAGCATCACCTGCTTGATCTGGAGGTACCTAGAGGCAGATTTTCAGAGAGGACATTTTGAGTTGGCGTTGAGGAATGAATAAGAGTTCACCCGGTGAAACCAAGGGGAAAGTGCATTACCAGTGTAAGAAACAGCAGGAGCAAAGAGAAGCAGGTACAAAGAGAGAGATTCCTCCACGTGCTGGGAAATCAAGCAATCACTGAACCAGACTGCCCTCAAGAGGGGTCAGCAGGAACCTAAACTGACTTCAACTAAGAACCAGATAGAGAAATGCATTCTCCCAACAACACAGTTCTCCATCATGTTCCAGCCTCTGACGTATCATTCAAAGGAAAAGATGATATTGATGCATTGAGACCAGATAATGAAGCCCCACCAAAACAATCCTCTTCCCACAGTTTCGTTTGGCAAGCAAGTCCAAAGGCCACAGCTCCTGAGAAGGTGTTTGCAGTGAGAGATATTTAAGTGTTCAGAAACAGTCATTTTCCTCGTCATTATTACACTGGAGGTTTCTTTCTCTCTGATTAGCGTAGAATTGAATCTGGCCAGGCGAAATTGAATTTGTACATTTCTCTAATCATACAATCTCCAAACACAGAACGTACAAGTCCCAATTAGTCTGCCCTGATCTGCAAGGAGTGGAGAGGCGTCCTTATTGACAAGAGAGGAGTGAAGACTCGGAGGCTGGAGTTAACCAGAATAATCAGCTAGATCCCAAGTCTAAATCCAGTGCCTTCGGGACCAGAGGTAGGTGGGTCTCCCGGGTAGGGGATGGGCTGGGGGGAGGTTCACCAGCAGTGATACCCCAGGATTTGGCATGGGCTTAGGGTTTTTTGTGGTTTTTTTGAGAATTTATGCCTGGCAGGGCTTCCACAAGAGATATGTGTGTATTTCAAACAACTACTTGACTGGTAGGCAGGTGGGCACCATGACCCAGGGAAGCAGAATCTGTATTCAAACTTATATTGGACACAGACTTTTCCCAGTCTCCCTCTGCCCATTCCCCAAATGGTAGTGTCCCTGCGACCTCTCTTCCCTCACCATACACTCTTTTCTCAGTGGTCTCATCTGTCCTCCAGCTCTGAACATCAGCTCTACCTCTCTCTTGAATGCCTGTTTCCTCTAAATCAACGTGAGCCAGCTGAAGTCAGTGTCTTCCTCCACTTAAAAACAAAAAACAAAACAAAAAAAATGTCATCTAGTTGATTTCAACACATGGAAACTCTATAGGATAGAGCAAAGCCACTCCATAGTGTGGTTTTCTAGGGAGCAGATCGCCAGATCTCCCCAACTTAGAGCAACTGTTGGGTTTGAACCACCAAACTTTCAGTCAGCCATGAAGTGTTTAGCCATTGTGTCCTCCACACTTATGCAAGGAATTTCCCCTATTAGGGAGTGGCTCCATACAAGTCACCCAAGACAGAAACCTGGGGGAAGACTCAGTCTGTGTAAAGAATGAAAAAACAACCACCTCAAGAGGATCACCGTCAGCATCTTAGAATATTCCCCTCTAGTCTTTCCCCCTATGTTGAAACAAACAAACAAAAACAAACCCACAAAAACAGCGTTGGGATGATGCTATGTGATATTTTACCAAAAGCAGAGAAGAATATGAACTCAAAGTTACATTTTGAGAGGGAGCAAATGAAACTTTGGCTTTGGAAACAAATGGTCATAGCCCAGGGACCCAATCTTGTACACTATTTAGCAATCATTTGTCAGAAGAGAATAGCATCAGTTATTATTTTAAGGGAGTCCTAGTGTAGCATTGTAGGATAAGCACTGGACTGCTAAGGTCAGCAGTTCAAACCCACCAGCTGCTCCTTGGAAACCCTACACAGAATCACTATGAGTTAGAACCAACTCTGTGACAACAATAACAACAACATGATTTTAAGAAATTGTTGAATGTATCAAGGGAGTCCATCTGAACTGAAGAGTTAAAAATAAAGTGGTTCAAGAAACCTGTTTCCTGATACAGGGACTAAAGGGAAACACAAAAGGAATGAGGATCAGCTCTCTGTCTGGATAGAAATCCACCAGTGATAATGCAGAATTCCAGCAATGCAATAAGAGACTTCACAGTTTACCCACTCTTAAATCCTTCAATTCACTTCTAGTTTTCTGATAAGACTTTTAGAGATTTTCAGAGCAGGTAGCATGAGAGGTGTGGGGTTAGTGATGGTTCAGTCAATGGTAGTAGACCCTGGTTCAATTCCCAACCAATTCACCTTATCTGAAACTTCAATTCATCTGTCACTGGAGGCTTGCATGTTGCTATAATGCTGAACATCCCATCAGACCAGTCTGATGACCTACTTCTCAAGAAATCAGTGAATGAAGACTCTATGGCTCACAAGTGCATGGGGTTCCTGTGAGTTGAGGGCTGACTCCATAGCAGCTAACATTAAGAGCATGGGAGACATATTTCCTGAATCTGCCTATACTCCCCACCATAAAAATGTAAATTCCATGGGCCAAGCCTCATCTTTCATGCACACCAGCTAATGCCCAGCACAATGCCTGAAACACAGTAGATCTGCAATAAAGACCAAATGAATTAATCAATGAATGAGAGAGTGGACCTTTGTATGCCTTTCGATATGTAACATTCATTGGAAGAATAGAAAATCATTGGACCTCAACCATTTCCCCTTCCAAATTTGTAGACACTGGTCCATTGTCTAGGATGTATCAAAGTGTGGATCTCTTTCCACAGGCTTTGTCAGGAAGGGGTCCTTTTTGACTATATTGTTTTCTGTAGGGAGGACACCAGGCCTGTTTTGTTATTTCTGCCTCAGCACCAATTGTCCTGATCTTTCAAGAAAGAACTGCTATGGTATCTGTTATTGCCCATCTCTCTGTCTTTATCCTTTTCTCCTGCCTTCTAAGGGAGCTTTTTAAGATCACCCTCCACATCACTGATTTGATTTTCTATAAAGTCAATTTCACCCTGCTGCTTCCAGGGAGGTATTCATGATTGTATTGCCTTTTTGATCCCTTGTAAATCTTCCTTATCTCATCCATCTCCCATTATATTTCATCAAGGTATCTTTTCATTGCAGCTTTTCTCTCCTTATTTCTGTTCGTCTTTCCAAAATCCCCTGTCTCCTTGCATCAGGTGAACATTCACACACGATTCTGAACTTTTTTTTTTTTCTGGATCTAGAGAAAAGACTTCTCAGAGGTCTCACGTCTTCTGAGTTTCACAATATTCTCATTGACTTATTTGGCAATATTTTGTTCCAGAGGTCTCAAACCATCTTTTGAAGAAGAATAAAGCCAACACTGGTCTATTAGTCACATATTGAATTTGCATCACTGGTCACTTTAGTGCACCCGAGAGCCACTTAAGCGCCAGCTCACAGGCTGGCACCCAGTGTCCAACCAAGTTCTCATCACATGCAGCTCCTCTGGATGGAATCTTGACCTGGATCTTAACACTTAAGAACAACCAAGTCACAGTACCCAGAGTGCCCTTGCTGGTTCTGACATCAGTCAGCTACATTGTAGCTAGGAGCTTCTGTCTACTCACTGGTCTAGAGGAATTTGAAACTGTTCCCATAGATCCAAGTGTAAGCTCCACAAGGGTGAGAGTAAGTTTGTCTCCTGAACCTACAGATGGACCATTCAGTCCTGGGCCAGCCTCACTGGAGCCTGGGGAAGGGAGCCACTTACTATCCCTTCCTGGGTCTCAGTTTGTGGGCCCAGCTCATCTCCTTAAGCACATTGTGTTCATCATGGAAGCAGCTTTCTTGAGCTCTTTCCTTTCCTCTTGAGACAGTGATCAGACAGTGGTCATCCTGGATCCTGCAGTGAGAAGGGGAAGTTGAGACCAGCTGACTCCAGACTGAGCATAGAGAAGAACAAGCAAGAGTAGCTAGGAGAGCTTTTTGGCTCTCTGAGCAGCACCATGGTGGTTGGCAAGAACAAGCGCCTTATAAAAGATGGCAAAAAAGGAGCCAAGAAGAAAGTGGTAGATCCATTTTCTATGAAAGATTGGTATGATGTAAAGGCACCAGCTATGTTCAATATAAGAAATATTGGGAACACACTAGTCACAAGGACTCAAGGAACCAAAATTGCATCTGATGGACGTAAGGGTCGTGTTTTTGAAGTGAGTCTTGCTGATCTACAGAACAATGAAGTTGCATTTAGGAAATTCAAGCTAATTACTGAGGATGTTCAGGGCAAAAACTGCTTGACCAACTTCCATGGCATGGCTCTCACCCATGACAAACTGTGCTCCATGGTCAAAAAATGGCAGACCATGATTGAAGCTCACGTTGATGTCAAGACTACAGATGCTTATTTACTTCGCCTGTTCTGTGTTGGTTTTACTAAAAAACTTAACAACCAGATTCAGAAGACACCTTATGCTCAGCACCAACAAGTCCATCAAATCCAGAAGAAAATGATGGAAATCATGACCCGAGAGGTGCAGACAAATGACTTGAAAGAAGTGGTCAATAAACTGATTGCAGACAGCATAGGAAAGGACATAGAGAAGGCTTGCCAGTCTATTTACCCTCTCCATGACGTGTTTGTTAGGAAAGTGAAAATGCTGAAGAAGCCCAAGTTTGAGTTGGGAAAACTCATGGAACTTCATGGTGAAGGCAGTAGTTCTGGAAAAGCTACTGGAGATGAGACAGGTGCTAAAGTTGAACGAGCTGATGGCTATGAGCCACCGGTTCAAGAATCTGTTTAAAATTCAGACTTTCAATGGTGACAGATAAAAAAATCTTATTTGTGAAAAAAAAAAAAAAAAAAGAGTAGCTAGGAGAGGTAGCTTCTGACAGCCTGGAGGAACATCCCGACTGCAAGAGCTGGAGGAGGCAAACTGCTCACTGACCCAGAACAGGCAAGACTCCTCCAAGGACCCCCGTCAGATTAGCAGTAGACCTAGGGCTAGACCTTCTGCCTCTAACCCAATGCCCCTTTGCAATGCTGTCACTCTCTCCCCATGTTATCACAGTGCTTGATAGCTTGTAAGACGAGAGCAACTATGATTCTTCTCAGCAGAAATATGGAGAAATGGTACCATCTTTGTCATTTCATGTTGCCGTAACAGAAATATCACAAGTGGGAGACTTTACCAAACAGAAATGTATTCAGTCTCTCACAGGCTAACAGTCCAAATTCTGGACCCCATCTCTAGGGCAGGGCTTTCTCTCTCTCTCTCTCTCTCTCTCTCTCTCTCTCTCTCTCTCTCTCTCTCTCTCTCTCTCTCTCTCTCTCTCTCTCTCTCTGTGTGTGTGTGTGTGTGTGTGTGTGTGAAGCCGTGTCTCAATCTTCCCCTGGCTCTAGGAGGTTCTCATGCAGGGACCCTGGGCAAAGGACACACTTCAATCCTGGCTCTTCTTTTCTCTTTCCTTCCATTTCTTGTAAGAGACTCTCCCTTTCCATAGATCAGGGCTGTGCCCCAAGGAATGGTAGTGCATCCCACCCTAATGCCCTAACAATGGATTGCTGGTCACATCCAATCACATCCCATGGGATAATTATATCTTTATGTAACTGCCAAATTACATCATTACATAACTGCCAGAATCATGGCAGTAAAGTTGACACATATTTTGTGGGGGATGCAATTCAATCTCTAACAGCAAGGTAGTGATTAGGAGAAAGAGGGCTTTGGCCGTCAGCAAGAGAAGTAATTCTTAATCTTGTCAGGTCAACAGAAATGTATTAAGGTAACAAAAAGAAGAAGCCCCAAATGAGATGGTAATGATACCAGGAAGGAGCTGTATGTAAGTTAAAAACTGTATACAGTTAAGTAGAGGGAACAGGACAGCACCCCACGTGAGCCCAGAACATGTATGCATGCCAACTTAATTATTTTAAAGATGCTCCAGTTCTACATCTTTAAATGGTGTATACGGAAGTATCTAGGGGTAGAATTACACCATGTCAGGGATTTGCTTTAGAGTCTCAATGCAGCCAGAAACTAGCAGTGTGCCCCATCGAAGACCTGGAGAGTTGGACTCTTCAGTTCAGCTAGATCGTTAGCACATTAACTATTGAGAAGCACAGATTTAAAAGGGGGGGGGGGGGCGGAAGAAAAGAAAAGATTAAAAAGTACTGATTTAACATCAAAAGAAAATAGACCAAAAGGGAGAATGAAGGAAATAGGGCAAAATATTGATAATTATTCAATCCCCATGGTGACACAGGGTAGTTCATTGTGCTAGTTCTACTTTTGAGTATGTTTGCAAATGTCTGTAATGAAAAGTCTTGTAAGTGCCCTAGTGGGTAGAGAGAGGAAGAACAGAGGAAGCCATAGTCCAAGGCAACAGAGGACACAAAGGAGGCTGAGAGAAGCCACAGGCTCCGAGTGACAGTACAAACATCAGCGCTGGCCTGTCACCTGGGATTTGTTCCGGGGCTGCATTTAAGATATTGGCAATGGTTGGGGCCTCATTGGTCAAGCAGGAAGAATAAAAATGGATCTATACTGGACACTTCCTGGTGAGATTTCAGCACACCAAGGAGAAAGAGAAATTCCCAAAGATTTCTAGAGAGAAAAAGCACAACTGTAGGGGATATCCACACCTATACATGGAGCAAGCCTCTGGGTTCGTGTGTTGGTTCCCTATGGCTGCTGTAACAAATCACCACAGGCCTAGGGGTTAAAACAACACGCTTTCTTTCTCTCATGCTTCTGGAGTTCGGGAGTCCCAAGTCAGTTTCACTGGTCAACGCCAAGCTGTCAGCAGCAGGGTGCACTCCCTCCACTTGGTGTGAGAGAATCTGTTTTGCTTCCTGGCCTTTCTCTGCCTCTGGCCCTTCAACCCTTGCAATCTTTGGCTCTTGGACTCTTCTCTTGTCTTCAAAGCCATCAGCACAGCATCGTGTTTCAGTGGTCACTGTGTCGTCTTCCTTTGGGGACAGTCTACCTCTGAAAGACTCAGGATCCTCTCCCCAGCTCTAGATCCTTAACTTAATCATATCTGCAAGGTCCCTTTTGCCATTCCCAGGTCCAACACAGACCTGTTTGTTGTTGTTGTTAAGTGCCAAACTATCAACTAAGGGCGATGGGAATTAAAGATATTTTATGATTCTCCAGAACTCTGAACCCTTATTCCTTATTTCCTCAGCCTTTGATTATATATATATATATTTGTTGTTGTTAAGTGTCGTCGAGTCGGTTCTGACCCATAGCGACCCTGTACAGGGTTTCCGAGGGTGTAAATCTTTAC
>NW_006408599.1:3380007-3394708 GCF_000296735.1 Chrysochloris asiatica | reverse complement strand
CGTGGAGAGATGGAGCAGTTGGGGACTTTGGACACAGAAAGGGAGAGGCTCTGTGTGCTGATGGCTGGGAGGCAGGCTTGACTAGTTGATGATTCATGCAGGGGACTGTAACCATGCAATGAAATGATATACGATAGGATGAATGTAAAACTAATGTTCTCCCATGTAAACTATCACATAATTCTCAGTAAAACATTAAATAAATAAAAAAAAGACACATAGGGAAGACAAAAAGATTACATGTGGAGGGAAAATATAGCAGCTAAATATAAATTAGAATTGAGGAAAATACAAACCAAATTAAAAGAGAATCTGCTGGCCTTGATGTTAAGAAAATTCTCTTTGAACAGTAAGGATTTTGAGAAGCCCAATTACATTCTCTCCTCTACAGATCTAATCATATCACTTGGTTCTGCAGTGAATATTTTCATAATGTAAAGGGTGTAAATGATATTTTTATTGGGTTTAAATTATTAGAATCAACCTACAGAAAAATCCGGAAAGACCACTGTGGTAACAGAATGAATGTAAACACTATGGGCCTTGACAATATAAGAATAATTATTCAACAAGGATTGTGGGGTGGGGCAGAGCTGTAGATGGAAGGCTAAGAGCTGAGTTCTTTAGTTTTCATAGAAGAAATCAATACTTACAGTCCAAAAGGAATAAATCAAGACACAGAGACTTAGTGTATTATTAAAAGTTACAAAGGTAGCCAGTAGAAGAACTAAGAATAGTCATAGAGCTACAAAAGGAGAGGTGGAAGGTAGTAAAGTATGCTTAACTCCTCAACTTTCTTAGCAGGGATCTGTCTAAAGAAGATAAGCCAAGAAATAGGATTATAATGTCTAAAATTATGGTTGCTTGCAGACCTGTTTTTGTCTGATGATAGACCCCACTTTCTTGAGGACTACCACTTACATAATTAGGATGCCTGGCTGCCTCTGACCCCGAGGATTGTCATATGATTCCGTCTGTCCAATTAAAGCTCTCCCAGGAACTTTTTGGCTTTTGCAGGTAGGAAAGATACTAACTTTCAGCCAAGTTAACCAGTACTGCTGTAACACAAATATTACAAGTTGTTGGTTTTAAAGAACAGAAATTTATTTTCACACAGTTCTGAAAACTAAAAGTCCAAAGCAAGATCAGACCATTTCCTTCCTTGTCAGTAACTCCAGGCAGTCCCTGTTTCCCTTGGAAGTCCTCATGTGGCATCTGTCTTTCCCCAAGTATTCATAGGTCTCTAATCTGTTCTTTTTATCACTCAGAAGTGATTAGATTTAGAACCCACCCTTCTTGGGTATGATCTAGTTAATGTAACAGTAAACCTATTTCCAAATAAGATAAAATCCACAGGTATAGGGGCAGGATTCCAACACAGGTTGGGGGGACACAATTTGACCCATAGCAATTGCCAGATTGGAAGAATGTGAATCTGGGGTTTTCTGTGTCCGTCTTCATGCTATTGGACAAGATTCTGCATACAGGCTGAAGCACAATCACAAGGGACAATATTATTGAATCCCTAGATATGACGGAAGCTTTTGCGCCCTGGGATCTCTGTTATATTAACCAGTGAATTCCCTTTATGCTTTAAAAAAAAAAAAGTAAGTGCCCTGGGAAAGTCATTTGATGTGGTTTACTGATCCAGGGAATCTTCCAAAAGGAAATCACGTTCACTAGCATTGGAAAGGAATTAGAGCAACAGCCCACATAACTACAGCATGGTTACCAGGATCAAGCCACAGCTGGTTCTTCAGTGGCTACAACAATAAGGGGTGATGATCAAAGTGGGTACAGAAAGAACTTGACTTTTGGACAAGCTGTGCAATTTGGACAAGATTCTTAGCCTTTCTGATCTTGGCTTCCTTGTTACTCAACTAGAGATAATAATGTCTACTCCAGGGGTCATTAAGATGGTAAAACAATGAGAAGATCATTTAGAAACTGTACTGATTCTTTTTTTTATGTTGAGTAGTTTAATCCCTGTGTTGGTCTGTTCAGCCTGTTCTGTTCTTTGACTACATGCTCTATAGCTAACTCTGCCCAACCAACCCACTAATGTATGTTATAGTTGTTTTCATAAGTAATGAGAGAGTGGGATTGATCCACTGCAACCCTTTCCAATTATTGAGAAGAAAAAACTACCCCACAATCAGCGTCACTCAGCTGGGACTGTCATTGTTTTCTACTTTTGCTTCTCTCTCCTCTTTCTCACCTGTCTGGACAATTCTGTTTCAAATCTGCTGTACATTTATAAGTGTCATCCTCATACAGGGATGAAGGGGATGTTCGCAGGGAGCAGGACACAATTCAGATGGTCTGTACCTCCGGTGATAATAAGAGAAAAACGCCATGGAGGGAACCTGACTGTGAGATAAAGCAGAGCACTGAACTGCAAGGTCAGTTTGAACCACAAGGCCAGTAGTTCAAACTCACCAGTCGCTCCTTGGAAACCCCGTACAGGATTACTATGAGTCAGAACCAACTCGACAGCACTTAACAACAATAACATATGTATTTTACAGAGATAGATATACTTCAAAAGGTTCATGAAAAATTGGAGTTAAAAGATAATGAAATTGTTCCTGGAACTTTTTGAAGCCATGCCGTGTGTGTGTGTGTGTGTGTGTGTGTGTGTGTGTGTGTGTGTGTAAGAGAGAGAGACAGAGTCCCGGTGATGCCGTAGAGTAGGCTAGAAGATACATCTATCCAACATAGTACTCAAGCGAACTAAAATTTATTTAATCCATCTCCCACTGCACTGTTGAACATCTTAGACAGATCCTTCTGATTCTTCACTATTACTCAACCTTAATTTTTTCATCTGTTCCATAAGACACTTTAACCATTTGTATGTGTTATGATAATTGATGCTGTTAGCCTTGTAGCTCTCTTGGTTCACATTAACACATATATTAGGCCAGGCGGCCAGGCTCCACTGAGTGTCACCATTGCCCACACAAGGGCAGTCCTCCTCCCCAAAGACTGTGCTGTGCAGGCCTCCCTGCTCTTCCTTGCTTCAAGGCCATGCCACTTCTCTTTGCTTTTGTGTCTGGTCTCCTTGGTTTTGTGTCCCTGGAAACAGAGACTATGGTCTTGGCAATGTCCCTTTTAGAAGGCTCTGGTCTCCTTCTGCCAATCAATCCTTTTCTCTTAGCCTCTAATTTATTAAGAGATAAATGTGAAGTTTTCTAAACCCCCAAAACAAAAGTCTAAGTTATACATGAACCCGAGAGTAACAGGTACCTGCTGACTCTGAATCTGCACACATGAGGGTCCTCAGGGGTCTGTTTACAAAGTCCTTCTGTCCTTCCTGCTAGGGGAGGGGCCAGCAGAGGATGTTAGAAGCTCAAAGAAGATGGGCCATAGACCTCCTAGAGTTCATGTCCAACCTCCAGGTCAGGAAATAGAGTTCACATTGGGGAAGGCATGGCATTGTTCACACCCACTGAACAAGGACAACAAATCATGAGAAATCCCCCATATCCCATTATTCTAGGGCCTAAGCTAGGGAAGAAGAGACTGGGGTCTAGTAGTGGCTCTGCCACTAGAATGCTGTGTGATGTTTCGCAAGGACATTCCCTATTCTGGGCTGTGGGAAATCTTCAAAGGTCCTCCTGGGTTTGATGGTTGAGTCTGAGCCCCACAACTAGGACTCCACCTGCAAGAACACAGCCTAAAGGGAGGTCTGCCTGTTTCCTAGGGTTACACTGACTCAGGCAATGAGCTCTGTTGTACCCTGTTTCTTCTTCCTCAGTCCTTTCCATCAAGGGCTCTGGGGCATGAGGTTCAGCAAAGGGATGAGGCTTAAAGGATTAAGACTGAGGAAGCGAGAACAATCTCCATTTCTTCATACAAACAGGGCTGCTATGGGGCTCAAGTGAGAGGATGGAAATG
Organism: Chrysochloris asiatica; assembly: GCF_000296735.1. Taxonomy (NCBI): domain Eukaryota; kingdom Metazoa; phylum Chordata; class Mammalia; order Afrosoricida; family Chrysochloridae; genus Chrysochloris; species Chrysochloris asiatica. The sequence goes on along the minus strand of NW_006408599.1, from coordinate 3,390,808 downwards.
ACGAAAGTCTTCAAAAAGTAAAGTCTTTTCACAAAGACACCAGCACCAGCTTGCTGGCCCTCCTGCTGGCTCAGCTTGGATAATGTGAGCATCGACAAATAATGATGGTAACAGAAAATATAAAGAATAAGATTGTTGTTAAGTGCCTTCGAGTCAATTCCAACCCATAGCGACTCTGCATAGGGTTTCCGAGGCTGTAAATCTTTACGGGAGCAGAAAGCCTCATCTTTCTCCCATGGAACCGCTGGTGGTTTCGAACTGCTGACCTTGAGATTAGCAGTCTGATACGTAACCACTATGCTACCAGTGCTCCTAAAGAATAAGATGGAGGGGGTTGGGGGGAGATAGGAAACCTGGAGTCTATGGTGGTGGTATTGTGAGTTGCTATCAAGTCAATTCCTACTCATGGCAAGCCCATGTGTGCAGAGTGGGACTGCTCATAAAATCTTCAAGACTGTGACCTTTCGAAAGCAGATCTCCAAGCATCTCTGGAAGTGCCCTCCCTATGAGGGTTCTGTGAAGGCCCAAGGAGTCTCAGACACTGCAAAGGAGCAATTTGTATTTCAGACCTATTAAAGAATCCTTAAACGGAGGAATTAATTATTGTCTGTCAAAACTAGACTTCTCCCTTACTTCCAGATGCATCTTCTTTTTATTCTTAATTAATTTTAAAATTTACGACATCAGTGTGGAGTCTAGTTTATTTTACTTTTAGTATTATTTCTCCGATAAGCAATTTCATTTTATGTCAGGTGCCCACCTTGGCACCAATTTGTCACCTCGGGGCTTGCTTTGAGGGACTGCATCAGGCCCAGCTGAGCACACACTGGTGGCCTCAGATGAGCTGTTCCCTCTCTAGGCCTCAGTCTCCTAACTGAGAAACAAATGTCTGGCACTAAACGACTTCTGAGCGCCCTTCCCGCCCTCACGTCTGCTGTCCTGTGAGCTTATCATTCCCTGTCCCAAGATCACCCCCCAACAAATATTTACAGATCTTCTACTTGGTGGCAAGCACTGCTCTGGGCCCTTGGGACACATCCGTGGACAAAACAAATGCTCCAGCTTAGACTCTAGCAGTAAACAAGCAAATTATCTCCTCTGTCAGAGGGTGAAAGTTCTCTGGCAAGAAGAGTGAAGAGGCGAGCAGGTGGGAGGATGTAACAGGGTGGCTGGTACCTCGTGAGGAGGGGAGATGTGAGCAGAGCCGGCACAGAGGAGGTGGTGTTGTATCCCAGAATGAGCGGTTCTGTGAGAACAGAGCCTGCCGTGGGAGTCTGTGGGTGCCCAGGACGTGCAAGGGCAGAGGGTTTGGGGGAGGGAGAACTGCAGGGCTGAGAGAAAGGTATTGGAGCAGAGGGCCAGCTTGGGTCATCACAGCATTTCTCTGGCTCCTGCAAAGGTGTGGAATGCTGCGCCCCTCTGGTTTTCCCTTTTGCCCAACAACAGGAGGCCTCTTAGGGAGAAAAGAGGTAACTGACAATGGCACTCTGGATAACAAAACTAGTCCTGTCCTCTCTTCAGCGTGGCATCATTAACATCTTCATTGGCATCCTCATGCTAATTGCCTGCACCCCATGTTTAAGGCACCTGAATTATATTCTCTCACTGCTCAATTGCCAACAACAGCCCTACAAATTAAGCTTTATCTTCTTTCATTTTATACTTAAAGAAACTGTTCAGAGAGGCAAGGAGAACTGCCTGAGATGACACAGCAGGTCAGTGTGAGCCATGGTTCACACTGGAATCCTTGTCCCTGTTTCTCACTGAAGGGGAGTCACTGGGAGGCTCTAACTTGGACTTCTGCAATTCTAGCTGTGGGAGAATAAACCCACAGGGTCTGGGGTGGCTGAGGAATGGTGGGTTCTACCATTGTAAGGAGCAAAAAAGGCACCAACAGAACTGCCCAAGGCAGGAACAGAATCAGACTCTAGGAACGCCTCTCATCCCAGCGAACCTCTCCCATTCCCAAGAAACTAAGGTAGAGAAGGTGTCCTTCAAAGGGGCTTATGGGGGTTACAGGCATTTGCTGAGCTGACATTGAAGGAGTGAAAGTCCCCCAAGTTCCTGCATTGCCTGGGTCTGTGCAGTAGCATACTGGGAACAGAGAAAGAGGAAACACTGTCCTCTTGCTCCTTGGTTAATATGTCTTGTCACTGGGCTGGGAAGCCACTCTGCTCCAGCTGGGTTCTCACAGTCCCTCCAACCAAGTACCTGCACCATTGGGGGCCACAACAGTTAGATCTAGGGCTGAGCTGGACTGAAGTCAGCCCCTGTCTCCACCCTAGACAATCTCCCTCCCCAAAGCTCTCCCCACTACATTGAGTAACTCATGCAAGTAAATGTCTCAGGAAGAGTTAGGCGCTGATTGAGGACATTATGCTGAGTGAAATTAGTCAGTCACTAAAGGAGAAATACTGCATAGGACCATTATTGTAAAAGAGTAAAGAAAAAGAACCCATCCTAAAAGAGGGGGTGATTATATATATTATTGCTGAGCACCCGGATATACGGTGTGAGGGGAGGGGAGGGAGGGGAAGATAGAGCACAGGGTAGGGAATAGACACACGATAGCTTGGGTATTGGGGGGGGTGGGCAGGGGAAGACAATACACAAGAATGGGGAGGGGAATGGAAGAACAAGGCAGATGGGAGAAAGGTTGGGCAGGTTTTCTGAGGCTAAGTGGGTCAGAGGTAAATGATAATGTATGCACAACCTTGGAACAACAGGCCTCCGGGATACAGGTGTTGAGGCATGGTTTGAATGGGTAAAAGAGGGGAATAATGTTAAGAAGCTTGGCTGTCTTTTGAATCTTGGTTTCCCTTGCCTACCATTATAAAATAGACACTTGAGGGGGAGAGAAAGGAATAGCCAGAAACATCACAATAGAAAGCTTTTAAGTCCTTCTTCAGCCTATAACTGATTGGAATACCTTAAAGGGGGCTAGAAGTTGCCCAGTGAAAGAGGCTTCCTTAGAGCCTTTGCATTGCATAAGACCATAGGTGGAATCCTGAACCCATCCAGAATCATCTGATGTGGGAAATGTCCACTTGAGAAGACAAGTAGACCAGCCTGGAGTGGCTAGAAGAACAGAAGATACTTCGTGAAAGAAAGATTGGCAGGAAAAATCAAACACAGTAGCAGCAGTCTGATTGATTACTACAAGAACAAGAAAGCTGTTCATCTGGGAGCCATCAAGGCAATGGTTGGTTCCCCTCAGAGCAAACCCCCTTCCAAGACTGAGACTCAAGGGGAACACATAAGCAGTCATGTGGTCTGGCTGGTGAGGGGAAGAGGGGGAAACATAGCAATGAAGTTGTGAGCTGAGTCCCACCACGTTCAATAGACTCGTGTGAACCTGGGTGGAGACCTGGTTGGCCAGCAGTATGGCAAGACCCAGGGCTCCTGGGCCCCGAGGCAGTGACATGGCCACAGAGGACTAGAGCAGAGAGCAAAGCATCCAGCTAATATGAAGTGAGTGGAGGTGCACAAGAACACCCATACTTGCAGATAGTACCCACTTGACCTGGCTTCAATGACTGGATGATCAGAACTCGACTAGAGGAAGAAAGAAGAGGGGAAAAAAGAGTAACCCGCTACAATTTGATGAACTTTACCAATGCTTATGGATGTAGTAGCTCAAAAAAGGAAATGAATCTTTACGGTGAGGATCACTTCCATCCCCTAGGTACATAAAGTAGACAGGGATGGGCAACTTAGACATTGGCTACCCAAAATGGGGAAGAGGGCTACAAAGGCAAGAAGTGACTGACTTTACAAGCTTTCAAGAGGGAGCCTAGTTCCAAATGAGGCGGGGGAAGGTAGAATCTCCACTGAATGGTTTCTAATCTGTTGGGACGGGGCTAATGAAAGGAAAAGGGGATAAGACTCTTGTGGTACAATAGTGAATAATTGCTATCAGGACTGACTGTGAGGGTGGGAAATGTAAAGGTAGATATTTGTAACAAAAGGAGAATGACTGATTTTGTAGTCCAGGAGCAGAGGTTCCTGGGACCATCAAGTGAGAAGAGCAGAGTGTGGGACCCTACCCAGAGAAGCAGTGACGCCAGAAATCGAGGCAGAGAGGATGATGTGGAGAGATGGAGCAGCTGGGGACACTGGACTCAGGGAGGGAGAGGGGCAAGCCTGGGGGGGTGTATCCTTTGGTTGTTTGATGATGCATGCAGGGAATTGTAATCATTGCAATGATATGAAATACGATAGGATGAATGTAAAACTGACGTTCTCCCATGTAAACCCACATAATTCACAATAAAAACTTTTTTTTTAAATGTGCTGAATCTGTTTGTAAAGCACATCATCACCTCCTGTCTGTATAGCAGCCCTATGCAGCTAGTTTGAATTCTCCCATTCTACAGATGAGAAAATAAATCTCCGTGGAGTTCATCCACTTACTCAGGGTCATCTAGTCAGTAAATCAAGGAGCTGGTACTAGAGCCTGTTTGACTGTTTCCACTATTTCCTGCAACCTGCTTAAAGTTTGCCTAGTTGCTCAATAGGAGTTGGCCTATTAGGTGAGCTGAGTTAGAACCCCAGACTGGAAATTCAGAGCATGTGATTTAAATCCAGCCAAGTTCTACTTTATATTAACCATCATTAAAGGGCTGACACAGTGGATTAAGCATTGAGCTGGTAACCAAAAAGTCTGCAGGTAGAACCCTACTCCCTCTGCCACGTCAGCCCCCTCCCCCCTCCCCCCCAGGAGAAAGCTGAGGCAATCTGCTCCCGTTAAGATTAGTCTTGGAAATACTGCGGAACAGTTCGACCCTGTCCTGTAGGGTTGCTGTGAGTTGGAAGCAACTTGATGGTGAATGGCAGTTGTTGCTGTTGTGTGCCATCGAGTTGGTTCCGATCCATAGCGACCCTGTATAGGGTTTCCAAGGAGCTGCTGGTGAGCTTGAACTGCCAACCTTGCCGTTCAAACGGCTGTGCAGTCTGGTGCATTAACCCACAGCGCCCCACCAGCAGTAGGTTTGGTTTATTGGGTTTTATCATCAAAGGCCACTGTTAACAGGAGTCCTATCTTCCTTTGTGCATTTGAAAAATTCCATCTCAAAGCCAGTGACCAATTGAGGAGTCAGCTGGAATGAAACCCAAAGCCAGGGAGAGGAAGAAGGGAGAGGAAGGTCTTTTGAAACGACAAAGAGGTGCTGTTTTCTCAGCCAGTGGATGCGACTTTGGTAGCACCAACTGGGCTGTGCATTTTAATTCCAATTTCCACAGCTGTTAATGTGCTTGTCGCTTGGAGAATAGACACTAATTGACAAGCAACTAAATAAATAACGTGTAACATGAAAGCAAACACAAGCTTTAAAGGAGAGGACAAAAACAGCAAAAAGGATGAAATTAAAAATGTGGGGGGCTGAACGGTGTTTTCCGTACTCCATTAAAGCAACATCAAAAGGCTTTTCAAAATATTTGTTTTATGGTGAAGATACAGTTTGGAATCATCTGAGATTCTGCCCCCTCACCGCTGCTGATCTGAGGCAGCCCAGTAAGGCGAGAGCAAGTTCTTCAAAAGGAATGTGAGAGTCACAAGCTCGGGTGATGGTTTTGAATGTTATGTTCATTGTTGATTGTCTGTTCTCCCAAACCCCTCCCCTGTAGGACTATAACTCTCCAAGGACAGGGTCCTCCTCCCTCTTGCTCATCTAGAATGGTACCTGACACCTAGTAGGCATTTGTCTTAGTCTCTAGCCCTGCTGCAGAAATACACAGTGGAAGGCTTTAACAAACAAGTTATTCTCTTCGCTTCGGGTCTAGAAGTTTGAATTCCCGGTGACAGCTCCAGGGAGAGGCTTTCTCTCTTTGTTGGTTCAGTTTAGGAGGAAGGTGCTTGCCTCCTTTCAGCATCTGTAGACCTGGCAATCTTTGGAGATCTCTGTGGGTGTTGGCATCAATCTTGCCCTGGGTCTAAGAGGTTCCCAGCACAGGGACCTAAGTCCAAAGGCTAGACTCTGATCCTGGCTCTTCTTTCTTGGTGGTAGTAAATCCCTCTCTCTCTCTGCTGGCTTCTTTGGCCTTTGATCTCTCATCAATAAAAAGAAATGCAGGGAAATGCTTCATACATCCAATCAGAGCTGTGATAGGATCAAAGGTGTTGGTCCCACCTCTGACAACTGATTGGCTTATCACACCAGATCACATCATAAGGGACCGTCACAAAATTGGCACATTGCAACTGCCAAATGGCTGAGAATCATGCCCCAGCAAATTGATATGTATCTGGGGGGAACACATCTCAATGCATGACAGTGCTCAATAAATATTTGTTGAAGGACTTCATGAATGTGCCAGGCCCAAGGCTGGGCACTGGGAAGACAGATACATGCTCCTTGGTCTGAAATAGCTTACAGTCTAGTTGGGAGACCAGCATAAGCTGACAATTCTAACTCAGGTACCACATGCCACCACAGGAGGGGACTGGACTTGTAAAGATGTGGCAGGAAGGCCTGGTCTCAGGAGCAAGTGTGGAGGTAGGGAGAACATGGCTCCCCAGGGAAGGGTTGGAGGAGCCAGGCATTGGAGAGGAGCTGGAGGGTCTGTATGTCAGCCTCATACATGTGACTTCATCCGGGGAAAGAAGGAAGGGCCTGAGTCACGTCTGGGTTTCAGAATGTCCACTTGTCTGCATCACATCAGCCCTGTAACACACAGTGCTTCATGCCACTGACTAGATATGGCTTCCTGGCTCATCTGATTGAACTCCCAGTTTCTTCCTGCTGTTGGACCCAGTCTGTATCAGACCCTTAGGGTAGCCAGTGACAGAAACCCAACTCACACCGATTTGGGATACAAAGGGGATTTAAACCAACTAAAAGGGGCTCAAATCAAGGACTCTCCACACTGCTTGTCAGTCCTTGTCTCTGTGTCAGGGGACATATGCTGTTTTATAACCAAAAGGGAAAACACTCTAGTCCTGCAGCTGCAATAAGAAAGATCCCAGGGAGCCAAACCCTGGTTGGTTGAACTTAAGTCATGCATGAGGCCACCCCATGAGCAAACACTGTGGTTGAGAGAAAAGCCCTAAATGAAGGAAGTGTCCTACTTGGCGAGTAGGATCTGGGGAGGAAGGACTTGGGAGCCTAAGGGTGGGCATTTACCAGAAGGGAGGAGGTGTACCAGGCTGACTAAGCAACTGGTATCACTCAGGACCTATCTTGTCAGCATCTGGGTCTAAGTCCACAACCTTTAAGCCAAGATGTAGAACACACTTCCCCTAGGTGCCAGGGCAAAATGAAAGATTTGGAGACAGGCTGTGTTAGGATCCTAGTCATTTATTTCTCTTCTGTGAGTCTCAGTGTCCTCACCCACAATATGGCAGTGAGAGTCTCTACTTCAAAAGGGTTGTTAGAAGGTCAATAAGATAATAAATGCAGACACACTTTATAAACACTGAAAGACTTGTATTTACAAGGTCACGGCCTCAGCATTGTCCCCTCTATCAACCACATGCTTGAATTAGAGCCGGGACAGTGAAGGGCCCAAATTATAATTCACTCTGTGCAGCAGAATTCCTAGGGGCTCCTGTTTCCCTGAGCTTGACACATACCCACCACCCTGCAATGTCTAGGACTGAGATCTCTAACCTGCCTTGGATAACAAATCCCTAGCAGTTCCAGTGCAGCCCAAAATAAGAACAGCCACAGGCAATGTGACTGTGAAGCAGAGATACGAGTCAAAGGGCATGGCGGCAATCGATCACAGCTCTGATCCCAACTTGGGCTAGAATGGTCTTGAGCATGCACTCTACTCTGTCTGGGGGAAAAAAGAGGTTGAACCAATGGTTTTAAAGAGTGTTCCCCTCTGCTTATCCCAGAGCTAATCCCTTCTACCTGCATATTGCCTTTCGACGTGAGATTCTTTTTTGAAGAAAGGGTTCCCTTTCTCAAAGACTGGGTGGGACCACAAGCCTCAGATACTGACAGTACTCGTTCTGGAACTTGGGCAAACCAGATCTCCTCACTCCTCAGGTCTTTGTTCCCATGTGTCTAATGTGGGATTAGACTAAAGGATCCCAAAGGGCCCTCTTACCTCAGGAACTCAAGTATGTAGGTTTCAAGTCAGCAGCAACATCATAAGGAAGCATGGGAATCCAGAGGAGACCAAGAGACGGTGTCTGCAGAAGGACAATTATCATCACACAATATAACACTCTAATGGCAGAATCTTTTATATTAGAATAGACATTATGGAACACAGTTCTATCAAATGAATATAAAAGACTTGTTTTATATTATAATGCATACTATAATTACACATTTCAATAATTCCTTCAATGCATTACATAGAAGCATTTGAAGTAATGGAGTCTTGTAACCATACATAACTCGCCTAAGGGGAAGACGTGGGTGGTGATAGAAAGGCCTGGGCTCTAACCTCCTAGTAGCAATGAAAACCATGATCTCCTATAGTCCTGGACCCTGTGGCTTCTGACTCCAACCCCTGGGAGCTCTTTGGAAGAGGTCATTTGTTCAGTTAACCTATTCTTTGACCTCATGGGTAGGAATTCCCTCTAAGACATCTCCATCAGCTGACTAGCAGGTGACCTCTGCAACCACACCTCCAGAGATGAAGATCTCATTATCTCCCTGACAGATCCTAGAATTCAGTAACTTGCTACAAGTACACGGTGTGCTGTTGTTATTGTTGGGTGCTGTTGAGTTCCCTCCGACGCATTGTGACCCTGTGCACCACAGTCCTGCACTACACTAATTGTTGTCATACCTGAGCCCACTGCTGTTGTCCTTGTGGCAATCCATTTTGTTGGGGGTTTCCCTCTTTGTCATTGATGCTCCACTTTACCAAGCATGATGTCCTTCTCCAGGGACTGAACCTTCTTGAGAACACGTCCAAAGTATGAGAGATCAAGTCTTGTCATCATGACTTCTAAGGAGCATTCAAGCTGTTCTTGTTATTCTGACACTTCATGGCACTTTCAATAATCTCCTCCAACTCCATAACTCAAACATATTGATTCTTTTCTGGTCATCCTTTTCTATTGTCCAACTTTCATATGCATATGAGGCTGTTGAAAATACTTAGTCCTCAACTGACATCTTTGCTCTTGAATACTTTAGAGCAGTTTTATGCAGCAGATTTGCCTAATGTAATAGATCGTTTGATTTCTTGATTGCTATTTCCATGAGTGAAGATAGTGGATCCAAGCTAAATGAAGTCTTTATTATTGTTAGATATTGTCAACTCGGTTCCGACACAGAAATTCCAAGTGCAACCGAACATGGCATAACCCACTGCCATTGAGTTGATTTGAATTCACAGAGACCCTTTGTGACAGACAAGAAGTTCTCCTTAGGGATTCGCACACTGAGCATCTTTATGAGAGCAGATAGACTCATCTTCTTCCTACAGAGCTGCTGGTGGGTTTGAACCACTCACCTTGAGGTTAGCAGCCCAACACTTAATCCATTGCACCAGCATGGAGTTGTTGTTGTTAGTGCTGTCAAGTCGGGTTTGACTTTTAACAACCCTGTACAGAGCTTCCCAGGCTATAAAATTTTGCAGGAGCAGAAACGTCTCATCTTTCTTCTGCAGAGTGGCTTGTGGGCTCGAACCAATGACCTGTAGTTAACAGTCCAGTGCTCATCCTGCAGAGCCATCTCACTCCCCTGGAACTTTTAAATTTATATGATCACATTTATAACAGTTATTTAAGTATTACATGAGGGGATTTAAAAATGTTTATGGGAGAGAACAAACAAGATGGCGGATTGGGTAGAAGTGCAGTGAGGCACTCTAGCGGCAACAACACAGAATACCGGACAAAGCAGACTTAGGGGATGGTCCCAGAACTCTGAACCACATATAAAGGAATATTTAGAAGGTTGGAAGGCTTACAGCTGGGGAATTTGTGGCAGAAGAAAGAAATCCATTGCTTTCTAGTCTGGGACGCTCAGCTGCTCCAGGAGCCGCCATCTTGGGTGAGATCAAGCGGGGGAAGGATCGGAGAGGCCACAGACGCCTGGCAGAACCGCTGAGATACAGGTGTGGACGTTCTTTTCTTTTGGTAGCTGTTCATTGGTCCCTTACTGTCTGCACACCTCCATTCTGGTGACTATAGGGGTGCCTGAGCTAGTGGCACCCCAGCCCCAGCCCCGCCCTCGGAGGGTTCTACTACGCATGCGCACAGATGTCCTCAAAATTTAAAGAGACAGCTTCCAATTAAAACCAGACAGCCACAGGCGGCCTTGAACTGTTTACAACTAGAAAAAAGGCCTGAACGGGGATTGTGGAGTGGGACAAGCAGACAAAAAAAGAAATAAGACAAAAATTAAATCCTAAGTTACGACAAAACGACCAACAGTGGCATCTTGAAATTTCTCAAGATGAAGAGTGAAAAGGGAAGCCCATTTCCTGATCACATCAACCTGGAGTCAATCAGAAAGCATAAAAAATACCAAAATACATACCCATCTAAGTATTAAGGTCACAGATAACCCCTGAATATGTCTAATAAACGGAAGCAGATAACCATATCTGCACATGTCCAGATGTGAGATAAAGTGACTGAGGCAAATGAGCTGGAAGTAGACCTACACTCCATACTGAAAAATGGGCAGACTTTGGAAATGCCAGAGAAAGCATTCAGAAAAAGGATTATAAAATGTATCAAAACACTATATAATGGAGTTGAGAAAAATAAAGAACAAGTCAGGAAAGCGCTACAAGAACAAATAAGATCGATACAACATTGAAAACAATTCAAAACCTACAGAAAGAGGTCCAAAACATTAATAATAGAATATCAGAAATGGACAATACA
>NW_006408599.1:3350688-3377907 GCF_000296735.1 Chrysochloris asiatica | reverse complement strand
AGTGGTTTTTTTGTTTGTTTGTTTTTAAAAAGCTAAAGTGGATAGAGAGAAATGCTGTTAACTGATGGTACATGGAGGGGATTATAATCATTGTAATAAAACAAGGTATATGATTTGTTGAATGTAAAACTGATGATCTGCCCTGTAAACTTTCACTCAATCCACAATAAAAACCTTTAAAAAACAATGTTTATAGAAAAATTCCATTTTTCCATCAACTTTTTAAAGTCTCCCTCACATTAGTTTCCTACCGCTGCCATAACAAATCACCACAAACTAGGTGGCTTGAAACAACACAAATTTGTTATCTTACAGTTCTGAAGATCAGAAGTCATAAATGGGTCATATTAGATTAAAATCAAAGAGTCAGTCCAAAAACAATACCAATTTCACTTCCATTGAACCCAATTCATAGAGTTTCCATACTGTAAATCTCTATGGGAACAAACAGCCTCATCTTTCTCTTGCAGAGCAGCTGCTGGGTTTGAAATGCTGACCTTGTGGTTAGCAGTTCTGTGCTTCGGCTGCATTCTTTCCTAGAGGAGAGAATTCTTCATTTTAGCCCCTTACCACATAGTGCTTACCACCACCTGAATGGAAATGGCTTCCTGGCTCATCATGCTGAGCTTCAGTTTTCTTCCTGCTCTTGGACCTAGTCTGTATCAGACCTTTAAGGCAGAAAGTGATCGAAACCCCACTCATAGCTATTCTGACCATAAAGGGATTTATTGTCTTGGGAAACCAACTACGGAGTCCTGGCGTGGCGATGTAGGTTACAGAGGTTGAAGCCAAGGACTCTGCATACTGCTCATCAACCCTTGTCTCTGTGGCTGCTGGCAGTCAGGAGGCACACGTCGTGTTATTTGCTGGAAAGAACTCATTTCCTTGTCTTTCCCAGTTTCTTGAGGCCACCTGCTTTCCTTGATTGTGACCCCTTCCTCCATCCTCTGACCCTTTTTCTGCTGTCACATCTCTCTCTGCCTGCAACTGACAAACGTTTTCTGCTTTTCAGAATTCACATGACTAGATTGTTCCACCTGAATAATCCTTAATTTGAGGTATTTAATCTTAATCACATCTGTAAAGTCCCATTTGCTATGCTGTTGAGGATTGAGTGAATTCTGACTCATAGTGGTTCCATAGGATAGAACTGCCACCATAGGCCTTCATAGGCTGTAAACTTTACGGGAGAAGATGGGCAGGTCTTTTCTCCACCTCTGATCTTTCAGTTAGCAACTAGGTGCTTCAACCATCATATTACCAGGGCTTCAGTTTTTGCCATTTAAGGTAACATATTTATGGGTTCTACGGGATTAGGACATGGGCATCTTTGTGGGCAGGGCATTTTTCTGCCTACCACCAGCATCACTGTATTATTACAATCCCAAAGAAATTGTGAATGCTTCTTCATCTATAAAACAGATACAATCATAATGCTTTATAGGATTAAACGTAGCAATGTGTGTGAAGTGGCAGCACATGCATGTTTGATGAATGAACTGGGGTGGAAGTAGCCATGGTACAATCTACTTTGTCAATGTTCCTCTTACAGCAAAATATTTAGAAGGATCACAAGGCTCCCAGTGCAGTCTCACAAGTCATGGGCGAAGTAGGACTGTCTACCTCTCGAGTTCACACTCTCTTGTTCTGTGCCCTGGAATCCATTTTGACTCACAGAAACCCTAAATGACACCGTAGAACTGCCCTATAGGGCTTCCAAAGCTGTACTCTTTACTGGAGCAGATCACCAAGTCTTTTCTCCCAAAGACGTTGTGGGTTCAAACCCACCAACCTTTTGGTTAGCAGCCAAACACTTACCCACTGTGCCACCAGGGTGTTTGTACTATGTCTCTATTAGTGCAGCCAAGCTACCATAGCATTGGAGACCCCGTCTTCTTTGGTCTCAGTTAACTCAGCTGCTTGTCATCCATTAAAACCCTTAAGTCTATCTTCAGTTACAAGGGAGTAAACCAGATCATGCCCATTCTAAAGGAGAATAAAGTAAGACTTAATGGATGGAACTTCAGTGAGTCTTTAAGGATGAGTGGGAGTCAGTCAGGATGAGGACGTGGGAAATGGGCTTTTCAGAACAGGAGACACATAGGTGCCAAAGAACATGGAGGTACCTTCAGGGGCTAGTTAGCATATGGCAAGACTGACGTGTCTCAGGCCAGAAATGACGGGAGACGAAGGCCAGGGTTGGATAGGGAGGAGCTCATGCCAAGGCAAAGTCAGGACTTGGTCTTGGGTGGGCTTATAAGCCAAGAGGTGATATTGTTGGGCTGCTCACTATCCCTGGAGGCACAGGAGGCCATTGGCTTTCCCGCAGCAGGAGGAAAAAGCAGGATTCTTCATCCTTACAACAAGATGGAGTTCATGCCCTCCTTAAGTCACCCCCCAACTCCCAACAGACCTCACTCTGGCCTTTATCTTCTCACTTCCTCCCCTATCCTGACCTTTCTCTTTCATCTTACCGGAACGATCACCATTGGTTCCCCAAAGCCAAAACCATAAAGGTTTTGAGCCTCTTCTGTCCGACCTGATGCTTGACGCCCGGCCATACTGCAGCATCCATTCCAGGTTTCAGTTGCTGTCCATTCCGGCTCATGGTGACCCATGTTTGTCAGAGTAAAACAATTTTCTATCAGCAGGCCTTTCTTTTGATCATCTCTGGGGGGACTTAAGCCTCTAACACTTTGACTGGCAGCTGTGTTTTAACCATTTGCAGCCTCCACAGACTCAACTCTATCCATGTTGTTATTGTTGTTGCTGTTAGGTGCCCTCCATTCAGTTCCGACCACAGAATGAAACACTGCCCAGTCCTGTGCCATCCTCACAACTGTTATATTTGAACCTATTGTAGCAGGTGCTGTTATCACTTCATCTCCTTCAGGGCCTTCCTCTTTTTCACTGGCCCCCAAGCCATAGGTCCCTCAATAGCCTCGGTGCTTTTGCATAGCTTGTTCCTTCCACTTGGAAAGTCCCTTTCCCATTCCCCACCTCTGCATTCTACCTGGTGTGGTGCTGAGGAGCACTGGACCACAAGGTTGGCAGTTCAAACTCACCAGCTACACCAGCCACTCCTCGGAAACCCTGTACAGGGTTGTTGTGAATCAGAACCGACTCGATGGTACTTCACAACAACATTCTACCTACTCTGAGAGGCATGGTTGGCATTGGCCATCCTTCCATTCTGTGTTCTCTCATGAACGGCACCACACCAATGCCCGAACCAAAAACCAGCTGCTCTTCCTCTCCTCTTCATCCCACACGTACACACATCCCCTCTCCCACACACACAGAGGCCTCTGGACTCCCCCAGTAGTTCCCATGCTGCCTCTTGTCCCTGCGCTTCCCCTCACTGCAGCCCACAGCACCTTTCCAGACTCGTTATCTACGCTGCTCTTTTCCCTGCTCCCTCTAGACGAGGCCCCTGCCAGCCTCTCTTGCCTGGTCTCTACCTAACTGGATTCTGTGCTCCAGCCAGGCCTATGGTACCATTCTGAAGATTGTCCTTCTCCCTGCCTTCTGCACCTCACAAATTCCTAATCAGCCTCCACCACTTACCCACCATCACCTTGGGCACCTATTCACCTCCAAGACCAAGTTTGGAGCCTCCTGTGTAGGTACCCGCAACCTTGTGCTTTCTGCTTCACTGTGGTTAGCAAAGTCTGTGTGTGCTTGCTTCTCCCCTCCCTGGGGCACATACCTGTCTCACAGCTCTGGGTGAGGGTTGCAGCTCAAAACTGCTGCATTCAATAAAACTGAAGATCTCCAAACCCCTTCCTTTGTACACCCACCCTACTTCCTGTTAGCTCATATATACATACATACTCAGTTACGGACTGAACTGTGTCCCCACAAAAGTTCGTTGAATCCTAACCCCAACCCCAGTACCTGAGCGTGCCCTTCTTTGGGGTAGGGATTTTATTTTGCTGTGTTAATGAGGGCATTCCTGAGTAAGGTGGAGCCTAATCTTTTTGTGTGGTGTCTTACAAAAAGAGCAGGCTAGATGCAGGCACACACAGAGCCGGAAGAAGCCCAGCATATGAAGATGCATCTATAACCCAACAAGGAATGCCCAGGCTACCAAGGAGGAGCCCTCTCCTAGAGCCTCTAAAACTGTACTTGAAATTTAACTGCTCTCTGCGCGACACTGTAGGATCAGCACTGGACTTTGAACCATAAGGTCAAACCCACCAGCCACTCTTTGGAAACCCTATACAGGGTCATTATGAGTTGGAACTGACTTGACAACACTTAATACCTTATAAACTTTTTATGGAAGTCTTAGGAAACTAAGACATACATGTACACACATGGGCTCCTAGCCAACTGATATGCGTGTGCATGTATGTCTTAGTTCACCACCAAGGCGACGTGTGTGTGCCACCCACATGCCACAATTCATATCAGCTAGAGGGGAGGGTGGAGAGGGGAGCCAGGACAGCCCAAACTTTTTTTTTTACTGGTATCGTCCATTGTCGATCATACAGTGCCACACGTAAGCTGGACCACATGATGCTCTGTTTGAGAGCAAGTGGCATGAATACAAACAGGATTTTTTTTTTAATCTGAAACATGTAATTAAGCTCTTGTGTGAATGCCTGTTAACTAGGGTATGATTATGGCATTTGAGAGAGAACCGTGTGGGAAGGTGGTTGGGAACCACTGTGTAGTTGTATTAATATTGTGATCCAAGTGCACAGGGGTTTACCAGCCCAGTGCTGCCCTCTGGGGTCAGGTGGGGGAGCAGCTTCCCCAAGGACGGGGTCAAAATGGACAAGTCTCAGGTAGGCAGGACCTGGACAACTATGAGGATTGTTGTTGTTGTTGTTAAATGCTGTTGAGTCAATTCCGACCCACAGTGACCCTGCATAGGGTTTCCAAGGAGCGACTGGTAAGCTTGAACCACTGACTTTGCAGTCCAGCGCATTAACCCCAGCGCCACGCTTAAAGGAATGAAGTAGAGGTGGCTCTGATGGACAAATACACTGAGGCCTGGAGAGAGGCAGGGACTGGTCAAGTCAGGGGCATTGGAGTTACTTGCAGGATCTTTCTGGGCCAGCTTCAAATACAAACAGGCACTCTGGCAGTATGGGTCCCAGCCCAGCCCACTGACCACGCTGAACTGTACTTGCATGCAGCCCTGTGTCGGAGGGCCAACACTGCAACTTGCCTGCCTGCATCAGAATGCAGCGCTCGGCTTGCTGGCTGTGTGGTCTTGGGCAGGCTGCTCTGTGCCCCAGTGCTTCTTCTGGAAAATGGGATCGCAGCCCAGGCCTCTTTTCAGGATTATATGTGCGGTACTGTTAAAAGACTGCCTGGCTTGCAGGACCCCTCAAATCTTCCTTATCAGCAGTATTGTCTGTTCTTCCCGGCACTGTTGAGTTTTCTAGGTCAGAACAGCTCTGGGAATGTCCCGTGAGTAAATACATTCTTTCTCAGTTCTATGCCAGGCACTGGACTACAGTGATGAGCAGATCACACTGACTCTGTGCCCTTGAGGAGCTTCAGTCAGGGGGAGAGGTATAATTCCTCAAAAAAAATTCACAGCCACACACTAGCTAAGTGCTAGTGAGGGAGGATCCTGGTGCTCTGACAGGGCATAACAAGGGTTCTGGATCAAAAATGGGAAAACTCAGAAGTCAGGAAGGTGTCTCTGAGAAAATTACTTTTGAGATTGGGCTCTGAGGCTGGTGTAAGAGTCAAGAGTAAGTGGGAGTATAGTAGACAGGGGACAGCATGTGCCAAGGCCGAGGCCAGAGTGACAGGAAAGGACAATATGGCTGGAGCAGACAATATGGCTAGTGTAGGTGGACAACTGAAGGAGACTGAATGGGCAGGTTACCTATACAAAGGGCTATAGGTCACATCTTAAGTGTACTAAGAAGCATTCCAAGTTTTAAACCAGGGGGACACCATGATCAGCTTCTCATTACTCTGGCTGTACCATGGGGGACATTTAAAGGTGTTGATGAGTGGTTTAGCAGAAGAGATGATAAATGCTTGGACCAAGACAGTGGTGATGAACAAGAGGAATGACTTTGGGCGGTAAAGAGGATCAAGTGCCCATGACTGTGATGGGATGGAGGGCCGGGGAGGAGTAAGCCTCAAAGATTCCTCTAGCAGCTGGCTGGCAGTAGAACCTTCACTGAGATGAATGAATAATAAGCAAGTCTCACTGGCTTGGCCAATGCCCGAGCCTCACAGTTCACCATTATATAGCTTTGTCTTTCCACATCTCGTGATTTTTTCAGAAGAAACTGAGGCTAGCTTCCTGCTCTCCCCTGAGGGCCAGGGCAAGATGCTGAGTCTCCCATGATAGTGTGATGGGCAGGCCACATCCGTGGTAAACAGCAAGAGGTAAACAGCTCTGGCCCCTAAGACACAGTCCTGGGCTGCTCAGATGGGATGAGTAATTGTGATAATTGAAATTTTGAGTTAGACCTAAAATATGGCCAAGATTGAAGAGGCAATTTGGCAGGGCCAGGGCCCCTCAGGCATGTCTGTTGGTGGCCAGACTGCTGAGGACTCATTAACAAGATCTCACTTTCTCTGTCCACAGGCCTTTCACAGGCAGTTCTTTGGCTGCTGTGTGGAGGAATTGAAGTGTGGGTCCCTGGATCCCTGCTGTGGCCACGCTGGGGTCTTTTGGAAAAAAGGGCTAGGTGAGAGTCCTTTGCTTAGTAAAGCAGGCAAGAGCGCAGTTTGGGACAGCATTCCAGGGAGGAAACTCCAGAGGCTCTGAGTAGGCCCTGACAGACTCTAGAACAAATCCTGGCTCTAGCAGGCTCACATCCCTCTCCACCACTGGGATGACTCATTTGTAAAACGCATGGAGTCATGTGGATTGGTGAGATTATGCACAATGCGGAGGGACGATGATTTTGCCGATTTTGCCCTTAAGGTGGGGTGATGGCCAAGCAGGAGGCCTGGTGCCAGGGCCCCTCCTTCTCTCTATATATTTAGTCCCTGCAGCTGTTTCTCTCAGGTGCTGCTCCTCCAGTACACGTGGTGATTAATTTCACCACTGAGAAATTGACGCATTTTCTGATTACCACTTCAGAGCCTCCTGAATTCAGCTGCTGGTAAAATTAACTCACCAGGGACAATGGAGCTTTTCTCAAGGTCCAAATTGTCCTTATTTGCAGTTTGTTCTTGGCCCTCATCCAGCCCCAAACAAACCAGGCTGCTTTTCCACCTTCAAGAAGAAGGGCCTTCACTAGCATTAGGTTGGGAGTATTTCCACGCGACTCTAAAATAAAGGGTAACATATACTTTTGGGAGGATTACTGTGATCCTGAAAAGCTGTGGGGGAATTGCAACAAGTAACCAACAGGCCCCCCAGGTCCCCCTCCACCTCAGGCCCTGCTCCCAAGCATGCATGGGTTTAGGCACTTTCTAGTCCTGGGATGGATCAGAATCCCTTTAAGCTCACACCCATGCCCAATGCAATACACACACTATTGCCAGGGAGATAGCATGTTCTCTGTAAACAGAGGTAGATTGAGGCACGGTCTGGGCTAGCATCTGAACAACCTTGGTCTGACTCCCAAATCTGAGCTCTACCCATTATGGTGTGCAACCTAACACACACACACACACACACACACCACACACCAGCCATAAGAACTTAAAATAGTGCTTCAAAGCTTACTTTGAAGACCTGCTGCAGAGAGAAATTGAAGAATCATCGTTGATTTTGAAGAGGGTCTTGCTCAGGTACTTAAATTTGAGTATCAAGATAAGTCTCTTAGCAGAACTAGACAGAAAGGCAGAGACTGATGATAGTAAGACTAGAACCCAGACTTCCAGCTCCTTCTATAATACCATGTTGAAGCATCCATAAAGATCTGAACTTCCATTTGGGATTGTGTAACCTTTTGAAAAGGGAACTGCCATATTACCTTATGCCCACATCTGAATTTTCATACACAGCTATGTATTAAACTGAGGTGCATCTGTCCAAACATGTTTCACAAAGAGAGCACAATGACTTAAGCTGAGAAGCCCCTTACTGTCCACTCGCCCCAGAGCCTCACTAGATGGTTGGGGGAACAGACAGCGGTGGGGTGACTGGGATGAGAGGCTGTTTCCTTGACTCTAAGCCGAGGCGTCTGCTCCTCCATTCTGTGGACCCTCAGCTGACCTAATCACAACCTCACCTCAAATGCTCCTCCCCTCTGGGGAGCTGCAGGAGCAGCAGTGGGAAGCAGTGGAGAGTTTGGAAGGACAGGAGGGATCAAGGCCAGTCAAAAGCCTTGGACAGTCACTTGGGCTGCCCTGTGAATACAGGGGCGATTCTGGGCACTGGACGGGTCCAGTGAAGCAATAGGGTGAAGGTGCTTGTGGACTAGACTAGACTGAACAATGGAGCCGTCACAATCATTGAGCAACATGAAGGCAGGACCTGCTCCATTTCCTCAGCTCTGTAGCAATAAACACCAGACTCTGCTCTCCAGAAGTTCAGCTAAGTGAGAACTATTCACAGACAGGGTGCATGGGAGACATGGGAGCCAGAGGAAGAGCACTTCACCAGTGTCAGGGGTCAGAGAGGCTTCCCTAAGGAGATGATTTCTGAAGGAACTTTTAACAATAGTAGAAGGAAGTGTCAAAGGGGCATTTCAGAAAGGGCGCGTCAGGGCCAAGGTTGGCAAGGGGAAGGAGCCTGAGCTTCTTAGAACGCGGGAGAGCCAGGAGGCGCAATGGCCCAAAGAGGCCGGCAGGGGCCTGGACTTGTATCTGAGGGTGACAGAATGCCACCTAAGTGTTTCAGGCAGGAGAGTATCCTGGCCAGATGCCTGGTTTGTCCACACATCTTGACTGCTGCATGACACAGGGTTTGGGTATGGGAAGCAAGTCTTGAGAGAAACTTGACTGAAAGGAAAGTGAAGCTGAGAAAGAAGCTGACAGATAGGGAAAAAGGTCAAGGGACCTAGAAACCAACAAAGATCAAAGCAGAGATCTGGGGATCTTGTTCCCGGGGACAAGAGAGCAAGACATGAGGTGATCATGGGCAGAGAATGAAATGTTAGAATAAATGATTTCATGGCAAATGGAGGGGCCATCCAAGTGGATGATGTCTGGAGGAGTGACATCACAGGGGAAGACTGAGCCAGGACTCAAATCGCTCCTCCTGACTGCAGGCGTGTCCGTCTGTCCAGCTGGTGCCTGCTGTGGAAGGCAGAGTGGGCAGCACGCGGCCATGGAGCCCCTATTCTTTCACTGTTCCTCACAGGGACCCTGCACCAGTCTCACTTACCTCATCTGCAAACAAAGCTTAGCTCAGGGCAAGCAAAGTTAAAGGACAAATAATAGTAAGGTCAACAACAGGGTCATAGCAAGCAAACCCACTACCTAGCAATGGGCACAGTGGAGGGACACATCATTATCATCACTGGGGCAATGACAAATGCAATGTGCCAGTTCTGGCCTCTACTTTAGAGAGCTGCTATGCAAAGGGACTGAGAGAGGCTGAGCCTGTGACAGGTGCAGGCACCAGGCCGCTGGCCATCTGCATGGAGACTCAGTTGTCTCTGAGCCCCGGTGGGCTTGGTAACGGTATCTGAGGACAATGGGACTCTCAAGACTCTGGCCAGGCCCATTGGGAGTTGGGGAACTGGACATTAACTCTACATGAAATAGGTGAATAACCAAGTTGAAAAGATCTGAATCATTTAATCAGAATCTTCACATTACAGCACTGGCCAAATACTAGGCAAATGCAGGAGCGGACGTGCAGTGATGTCCCGTGTCCAGCTACCTACTCAAGAACCCAAACACCAAGCCCCGGAAAGCTCCAAGTCTTTCCTAAACCTTGTAGCAGAACACCGGAACCTCGTTTTTCAATAACCCTCAAACCCATTTTGGGAGGGAAAACATCGAGGAAAAGAGATTTTCTTTGTCCAGACAGTCCTTTCTTCTCAGTAAATAGGAGGCGCACATATAACAGAGACGTGAGACTTGGTCTCAGTGGGGGAACCACAAGCTTTATTGGCTGTGAGCTCGCCTCAGGAGCCTGGCCGGCTGGGGCTGCATGTTCCTGGATGGACCCCTCCAGGCCTGAGCTGGGTAAAAGGAGAAAAAAGGAGAGTTTGAAGTCCAATAGAGGGTTTTTGACAAAGTATAAGCAAGATTATTATTCTGAAACTGCTTTCAAGTCTTACTGTTTGGTCAGTAAATATTAATAAGACAAAATGACAATAAGATCACTTTGTATTCATTCACTCAAGAATTAGTTATCAGGAACTTACTATGTCCCAGGACTGTTTGCTGTGCATCCCATGTGTAAAATAAGTATAAACATTCAAACGCTAGAGCCTTCATTAATGTCAGGGCATGATTAACTGAAACTTCATGCACAACCGACAAATGAACAGGTTTCACCTTCAACTTAGTTTTCACCAGAAGTCCTTGCAGCACCCCATCCACCCCAACCCCCAGATGACTTTAAACAAAAGAAACCCAAAGAGGCACTACCTCCAGGTTTCCTCTGGCTTTCCGAAGAATTTTGTGGGTTACGACCACTGTGGAGAGAATGGAAAGAGAGATGATTAGAAACACACAAGTCCAGGGAAATCGTACAGAAGCCAAGTTCAAGGAAGATCACCACCGCTCCCCCAAACCCCACCACACACACAAGGACCCAGATGTGGGGCAACTCTGAAGTATTCACACCAAAGCACAGTATGAAGTATGAAGGCCCCAGCTGTCCTATTATACACCCCAGGGCCAACGGTTCACCTCAAGAAGAAAGAGTGACCAGAAACACCTCTTCAAGGCCATGGCTAGGCACGATCTCATGACAATACCAGAAGGTACAGTGCACTGCTCCACTTTATAGAGGATACACCCGAAGCTCTGCATGGCCTCCTGGACCCCAGGTATGTCTAAGATCCACTGCAGTGGGCCTGGGAGGCTGAAGATGGAGGACCGTGGCCCAGTTCCTGACTACCATCTGATGTCGTTTCCTAGCCTTCTGTGAAGGGGCTGTGTCCTGCTCTAAGCTTGAGCCAAGCGGGGAGACAGTCTGTCAAGTAAGACCTCCTTACACATCAGTTCTTTGAGGAGGCTCCTCATGACCTGAGAGAAAGAATTCTGGGCATTTCCGCCCTCCTCAATCTGCCCTTTAACTTGTAGAAGAACCCAACATGGTCTACCTGAACAGGAGGGGATGGATGAGGCAATTTCAGAGGTCTCTGCCCACCCGGATGCTCTGAGCTGTGTAGTGGGCAGGTCCTCAGTATATAAGAACTCACGGGGAGACACAGGAGTGCCTTTCAGGGAGCACCTGTAAAGGAAAGTCATGTCCCCCCTTAATCTTTCTCTTTCAGTACCAACTCCAACAGTGGCTGGAATGTCACCACTGAAGACATTTCTGAGCCTGGTCAGGAATCTGTTCTAAGCAGGGCTTGATGGGGCCAGGGAATCCAGTCACTCCTCGGGCAGGGACAGACACAAGGTCTTTGGCTAACAGTGCTGGAGGCTGGCACAGACTCAGTTCCCAACACACTCAGCCCAAATCCACCCATTCCCCAGTGGCTTATTCAGAATAGTTGCCATGTGGTAGCCTTGAGAAAATATTTATTTCTTGCCTCACAAAAATTTCGATCTGGAGGTAACAAAATCTGTTTGCAATCTGTGATGCTGGGGAAAGGACGGAGGGTTGGGACTTTGTTTCTTTCTTAGTAGGCAAAATGAAATGAAGACGCAGCCACTGCCTCACTCTCTGTGATGCCCTTTACCCTCACCTCATGCTGACTGTGGATTTGCTCTGGGGGCTCCTGAACCCCAGAAACGAGGTACAAGTCTGTGGCTGTATACAGATGTATGCACTTTATCTGGTGAGAGACCATAGCTCTCTTGAGATGCACCAAGGGACCTGTGACCCAGAAAAGATTTAAGTATCGCAATTGTGAGAGTTAAAAATAAATCTGAAACACACTCAATGTACCTAAAAAACAAAACTCACAGTAGCAGAGCTAAGGATCACCTGGCCCAAGGTAAGAAGTGAGAAATGTGACTTCTAAAGGTGATGGACGGGCTGTACCTCTGAGCAGTACTGCCCACATCCCAAACACAGACACTTCCACTAAAGCAGGGCCCCAAATCAAGACAGCGCTTGGGTGAGCTCTGTGCCACCAGGACCAGGGATCTCTCTAGGTCAACAGAGTGCTGGCAGGAAGACACTAACCTGTGCGGTGTCTGCTTACCAACTATGACCCCCCTGAATCCCTCTAGTCCCAGGCCACATCATAAAGCCCTTTCCTTACTTTCCCCTGTAGACTCCAGGAGCACACTGTTCAGCTTGTCTCACAGGGACCAGTCCTCGGCCCTCGCTCTTCCCTGTCACCCTGAGGTGAAGGAGGAGGGGACACGGCTCCAACTTTCACGTAGTCACTTTAGAGCCAGAAGCAGATCTGTAAGTGATGAGCTACAAAGTCTGGCCTAAGAGAGGGAGTTACGGGGCCGGCTCTGAGCTCAGCCTTGGCTCCATGAGGAGATTTACAGGATGGCAAATGCTATGAGGTGTTGGCTGCTTTTCTGGTAATGGTTTGTCTCCTCCAGGCCTTCAGCATGCAGGCCAACCCAGCGGAGAGCTAATTTCACTGAACATCTACTTTGTCCCAGTGACTATGCTAAGAACTCCTGAGTTTAGGTGCTATCATCTCTCTTTTTACAGATGAGGAAACTAAGGAGCCTTTTATAAAGTCCTGATGTAGAAAAGCATAACATCCCATCCCCTTACTGGTCCAAGAGTCAAACCAGATGTCCTTCAGCCACCTAAGACATGAGCAAGACTGGCACTGTCTTTCCAAGAGCCCCTCCCAGTACACCCTTACTCTGCAAGTGACAAGAACCCCTTCAGACATCCAGCACTCTGCCACCAGGTCCACCTCCTTACTATCGCTCAACGCCATTCCCTCCCTCCTAAGGCCCAGCCCCACCCCACCCAGCAGCCTCCCCACTGCCCCAAAGAAAGGCACCATGCCCTCTGGGCCTCCTCCACACTCCGCCACTGGGACCTTGTAACACTCCAGTGGCCTAGGCTGCTCACTCAAGTTCAGCCCACAGGGGTCCTTATGACCTGGCTCCCCCTCACACCAACTCTTACAATAAAAGCCATGGCATGTCCTAGGCATGTCCCTGACCTCTCAGTTCTCTCTGACCTCCGGGAGTATGCCGTCTGCCAGGACCCTGCTCCTACTGTCTCCACCATCTAACTAACTCCTATTCACCCCTCAAGACCCAATCAGTCCAGTGCCCCAAAGGTGCCTATCGAGCTGCCTGGAATGCACTTGCCAGGTCATCCCCCATGAAGCTGAAGCTCTGTGCTGCCAAGAACCATTTCTGTCCTCAGAGTCTGGCCTGGGGGCATGTAACACTTCACCCAGAGAACATTTTCAGAAGGGTCCCAGGGGGGTGGCCAAAGAGAACTCCTACTTGACAATACTTTGTGCTCTGTGCTTCTCAGGAATGACCCAGAAAAGTTCGAGTTTAATAAGAGCAGCATTCGCAGGCTCACCTGCCAGGGAGGAAAGTGCAGCAGTCAGCAGGTCTCTGAAGACAGGGAAATTGACACACGGACAGCGTGAGGCTTGGCCAGGGCTGTGCTGACTGACAAGAGGCACTAACATAAACCTGACTGCTGCCTGCTTCTCCAAACGTCCAGGTAACTGGGAAACCGAGTGGCTCCAACAATCTCTGAAGCACCAACCCAGAGATGGGACTGACCTTACAGAGCTATGTAACCATCTAAACTTGTATTTCTCTTTCTTAAGAAGGAGTTGACAAATCTACCCTCTCTTCCTAATCCCCACTGCCCTGGCTCATCCGGTGTTCCTTCTTGTTGGACTACTAAATCAGCCTCCTCTTGGATGCAGCGTGGCTCCAGAGTCCTTGTACGTGGACAAGAGACAGGTGGGGCCTGTGTTCCAAGTGGAAGTCGCCCAGCGCCTGCACATCAGGCCTTTCACAAAGCAGTCCCTGGACCCGTAGCCGCAACTCGTCACTTGTAGCTTGTACTTCACCAGCGTGACCTGCTTTTAGTTTCTCACATACAAAACCAGATTTCTCCCCTCTGCCTGGTCAGCACTGTCCCTTCCACCAGACTCAGCGTGGGTGTCACTTGGTCCCAGTGCTCCTGTGACACCGGCTGCATTCCCATCACTGACCATTCCAGGCCCGTCTCCTCATAGAGCCGGCGGCCCAGGCATGGAATGGTGCTGCCAGTGAGGTGTACTAAGTGAACACATTTGTCTGCCACTCAGAAAGGGTGACGTATGAAAGGAAACCTATAAATAAGGGGGCAAGACTACAAATAGAATGAGGATAATCATTAGCAGCACTGGAAGACATGGGACCAGGAGATGGCCTGGCCCGGCCCACCCTGCCACGCCCTTCACTTACACTGATCGAAGATGACTTTTTCCTGGTGCTTGCTCAGCTGTAAGAGCTTGACGGTGTTTTGCAACTTCTTGTCTTGTTCGAATAATGTTTTTTGTAACTTGGTGATTTCTGCCTTCATGTCTCCAACCTAAAAGGAAAAGGAATTAGAAAAATGAATACGGAATATAAACAAGCATTATCACATAGGAAGAATTACGAAAGTATATAAAATGATGCTCAGCCTCACTAATAAAGACATTTGAATAAAAACTAGATACCATTTTCTGTTGATCAGAGTGACCCATATGGACAGAATCATGGGGAGGTAATGGTATTAAGGACAGTATGCCCACGAATGCCAGCAACTGCAAGACTGTTAGGGCCCAGTTAGGAGGCATCCTGGCCATAGTTTGACCCAGCAATTCTACACTTTGGCATTTACCCAAGAAGACGCCTATGCACAAAGATGGTCATAGTAGAAAAATACACTTGGTTTTGAAAGAGTCTGGATAAGTAAATGGAGGTACTTACATACAACAGACTATGTTTCTGGAGCTATTAAAAATGATGCTGTAGAGCTGTATGTTTACCGACACGGGAAGATGATCATGAGAGAAGAGAACATCAACTGAACAACACAGACAGTACACCAGGCATTCCCACGACACCAGCCTAGAGATCTGTGTCTATGTTCACAGACGCATGCATCGAGATCAAATGGGAAGAGGGAGTGTCTTTGGGAGATAAGATTTGGGATATTTTACTTTACATTGAAAAAAAAAAAAAAAGGATTTGAATTGTATACTATTTTATAAAAACTATAATGCTAGTTGTTTCGATTTTGGTTTTCTGTGTCTTCATGTTCAAATTGTAACGAGCAGAAAGTACAAAACACACACAGCATTAGGAGACATCCTGCATGGATTGTGGAGAGGCAAGGAGGGCGGGGACCAGCAGAAGAGTCACAGTCTTCTGATACCCCCCCCTCCTCCACACACACACACACACTCCAGGGATGCTCCCAGCTTGCGGGGTACAGACGCCCACTTTCTCTCTGTGACATACGCTTAACGGATGCCCTGTCACAGGCTGCAACTCTGCTATGTGACACATCGAGCCATCAGCTTGCAGGGTTCTTCTTTAGTTAGCTCCCAAACTTGTTTACAGCAGTTGGACTTGTAATTAAATTACATCATTTAATGGAATATTAAGTAAGCCCATGAAACGTGTACAAAAAGAGAAAACTGGTTGTATGAAAACTAACATATGCTTCAGGAAAGACTTGATGTAAAGGGAAGTCACTAAAAAACACATTTCTGGCAAATTAGGTGTGGGTGAGACAACTATAAAAGACGTGGGAGGAGCACGTCTAGAAGAATGCTATATTCAAATTGCTTTGCAAGTGTCTAAGTTTTCTCTTCATCTTAAAGAACCAGAAATTGGAAGTGACAGACGTACATTATGGATGTAGTTTATGAAAGAAAGAAGCTGTGAGCTCCAATCAGTAGATTCCTATTCAGAGAAAAGGCCCTGGCCCTACATCAAAAGAATGGCAAATGAATGTACATTTATCTGTTTTAAGTCGAACTAAAATGTTTAAGGTATGTATCCTTTTTTGATTCCCCTCTTTAGTCTATTTCTAGGACTAACCAATAGTGTCAGGTACAAGGGCTTCAACTGTTCTCCCAAGACAGCTCCTAATTTAAACATGAGGTTTTCTCCAATTCTGGTCTTCATGTCAAGAGCTCAGAGAGATGAAGACTCTGGTCATGGCTCCAATGGCCATACACGAGAACAGTCACCTGGCATTCACAGCCTCAGTCCCACTCCTGCACAGTGGGGTGATACCTACACTCACCCAGTATACTTCAGCAGAGTCAGACTCCAACAAGGCAGTGCCTGAAGATGGTAATGATCATGCACACAGCCCAGGTGCCTAATGCCGATTCATCTTTCTACAGTCAGCTCAGGCCGCACCTCTTCCACAAAGCCTTCCTTGAGTCTCTTCCCCACCAGGAGTCTAGGTTGGCTACTGCTACTTTGGGCACTACGGCATCCTGTGGTTCCTATCACTGCCCACTCCACACTGAGCTGTCACAGGCTGTTTACCTGTTTGCTTCCCTGACTGAGTGACAAGCTCCTTCAGGGCAGAAATCACGTCTTTCCTCTGATCAACAGGGCCTGGCCCAGAGCAGTGCGGCAAGACCATTGCCCACTGGAAGGTTAACTTTCATCTGTGCTCTCCTAACTCCCACTTCACATTCCATCCAGGACTCAGCACAGGAACTTTAATTATTTATGTGTCTGCTGTTTCACCAGATTAAAACCTTTATTTTTACAGAATGAATATAAGATGGAGAAGTAGCAGGACTTCAAAGCCCAGCTCTGTCAATTCCTAGCTATATGGCATTGGGACAAGTCACTTAAACTCTCAGGGCCTCAATTTCTGCTGCCAGAGAAAAGGGAATCATCCCGAGCCCTCTGAAGCTTACTGAAAGGGATAAAGTGAGATGCCGAGTGGACAGCACAGTGCCTGATACCCAACAAGTGTGCACCACAACAGACCTGAGGGGGCCACAGCGCCACTCCCTGCTGGGGAGGCTTCACACCTCCTCTCCCATGTTCAATTCCAGGCTTACTTCTGGAGCAGGTTGTCCCCCCTTGCTTTCAGTTTTACAATGAAAAACTTGAAACATTTACAAAAATAGAAATAAAAAGATAACGAGCCACCAGGCAAGCATTCAGCTTCAGCAATTATGAAACCCTGGCCAATCTTGTCTCATCTACAGATTCCTGCCCATCAGCACCCCCAGACTATTTTGAAGACAAACCCAGAAGTTAGTCAGACCATTTTGTCTATAAAATATTTCAGTATGTATCTCTTAACAACATCTCTAGAAGACTGGTTTTTAAAAAACATATCCACACTGTCATCATCGTATCTAAAAATAAAAGGGCAATAACTCCTTGCTGTTGTTAAGTTCTGTCGAGTTGGTTCCAACTCATAGCGAACCCTTATACAGTTTCTGAGGAGCAGTTGGTAGGCTTGAACTGCCAAACTTCCAGTAAGCAGTCCAGTACTTAGCCTACAGTGACATACCAGGATTCTAAGAATTCCTTAGTATTACCAAATATATTAAGGAGCTCTGGTAGCGTAGTGGTTACGAATCGGGCTGCCAACCTCAAGGTTAGCAGTTTGAAACTACACAGCGGTTCCGTGGGAGAAAGATGGTGTTCTGCTCCCGTAAAGATTTACAGCCTTGGAAACCCTGTGCAGGGTCACTATGAGTCAGAACCAACTCCACGGTACTTAACAACAACCACCACCACCAAATATATTCAGGGGCTTCAACAAGTTTGTGTAAGATGAAATTTTAACATATACATTTGAAACCCCTTTGTATAGTCAACGGGCACATTTCCCTAGTTGATTCATAACTTTATTATTTCAAATTGGTTGTTTAATTCAGGAGTCAAATTAGCTCCAGACTTCACATTCGATTGATGTGTTCCTTACGTTTCTTTTAATCCAGTGATTGTCAAGCCAGTTTGAGGGCTTGTAAAAACAGACTGCTGGACCCCACCCCTGGGGTTTCTGATTCATGAGGCTTGGGGTAGAGTCTGAGAGTTTCCTGCAGATTTCAGGTGATGGGAATGCTGCTGGCCCATGGTCCAGACTTTGAGAACAACTATAAATCTACAGCTGCCCTTTCCCTCTTTTTCCTGCCCACCTTTTTTACGAGAATGAGAAGATGTTTCAAGCTCATATTATACATTTCCTGCTCCAGACTTAGAATCAAGTCATTTCCCTAAGGAGTATTGGTTTCTTTTACTGGGAAGATTTGGGTGCTAAGGGAGCTAATTGGCATGAATTGATTGTTTCTAAAGTTGTTCACGTGGAGAGAGCTAGGACATTTTTTCAACAGAAGTACATTATATTATCATACTGATATTTCCAATTCAAATTTAGTATTACAGGAGTTTTCTTTGATTTTCTATTTGTATTTCTTTTATAGTGAATAGT
The DNA here is from genome assembly GCF_000296735.1 of Chrysochloris asiatica. Lineage (NCBI taxonomy): Eukaryota > Metazoa > Chordata > Mammalia > Afrosoricida > Chrysochloridae > Chrysochloris > Chrysochloris asiatica. The sequence goes on along the minus strand of NW_006408599.1, from coordinate 3,359,492 downwards.
TCAGAAACTAATGAAATTAGCATAATTAAATTGCTTTATCCCACAATTTAAATACTAGTTTCAGAATATCAATTCCAGAATTACCACTAACAATATAATCACTAAAAACAGTTTGTTTCTTTGGTGGTCCCCCATGACCATAGAGTACTCACACTAGGGAGACCCAGACAATGCCACCAATGCTTCTACAGTAAGCTTTGCTTGCTTCATCTTGCTATCAACTTTCAGAAATTATGTTTTTCCCCACTTTGGTTTATTTTTATTTGTAATTACAGAAAGACCGCCTACAGTTTCAAAGTCAAATCTACAAGCAGGGTGTATTCAGAGAAATCTAGCTTCCATCCCTGTCCCCTCCTTTCTCTTCTTTCCTACCTCTGTGTGTAACCTATACATATTGCTGTTGTTTAGGCTTACATTTTAAAAAATTATGTTAAGCAAATATGTGTACATATTTACCCTGCTCACCCTCCCGGCAACTTTCTTAAGATAACCACATGAATGTTTTACATACTTTCTAGAGCAGGCTAATGGCTGCTTGGAGGGCAGGGGACAGTGTATTAAATGCAAAAAGCAAATTAATGACATTCAGAGAAACTGCCAGGTAGCAAAAAACCATTGGAGTTGCTGGTAAAAACCTAGAAATCTGCTTTACATACATTTCACACAAAGCAAAAGGCACAGTATGAAACACAGGCAGTGACAGAAGAGTAGCTAGAGGCAATTTAACACCACACAGGGGGTCTATGGACACCAGCAATAACAGTGAAGCATCTCTAAGGTCCTTGTTCTGGCTCTGAAATTCTATGATGCTTAAGTGAGCATAATCAATTACCCGAGGAATCCTCTGAAAGAAAGGAGAATCGTCATGAGCACTGACCAGTCCCTTGCCTAGTTGGCAAGTGGTGGAGCTGTATGGGACTACAGAGATCAAAGTCAGAGCTGCAGCCCTGCTGCTAACATACAAGCAGCAGGCAATCTATGTTCTCAGGGCTGCCTGTCCAGTTCAGACACGAAGGGTCTCAAGGATTCCATGAGACACATGCTTACTGGGGATATGTATGGTAGGAAATTACTGACTCACAAATGTGTTTTTATCATTAGCATAGTAGTTACAAATCGAGCTGCGAACCGCAAGGTCAGCTGTTCTACGGGAGAAAGATGAGGCTTTCTGTTCCCTCTGGTAGCATACTGGTTACGAATCGGGCTGCGAACCGCAAGGTCAGCAGTTTGAAACTACCAGCTGTTCTGCGGGAGAAAGATGAGGCTTTCTGCTCCCGTAAAGACTTACAGCCTTGGAAACCCTGTACAGGGTCGCTATGAGTCGGAACCGACTCCACAGCACATAACAACAACAAAGATTTACAGGCTCAGAAACTCTGTACAGGGTTGCTATGAGTCGGAACCGACTCCACAGCACATAACCACCACCATGAACCCAGCAAGAGCCCTGGTGGCACAGTGTTTAAGCACTCAGTGGCACTGTAAACCCAGCAGCTGCCCTATGGGACAAAGATGCGGCAGTCTGCTTCCCTGAGGAGTCAGAGCTCTGGAGAGCCTGTGAGCAGGTCTCCTCTGTACTGCAGGGCTACTCTCAGACAAGGGGTTTGGGTGGGTTTTCGGATGGACCAGGATTGTGCTGCTCACAGCCATCGGGTTGATTCTGACTCACAGTAAACCCATAGGAGGTTTCCCAGACTGCAACATCTTCTTCCCGCAGAGCGGCTGCTGGGTTTGAACCACCAATCTCATGGTTAGCAGCAAAACACGTATCCCACAGCACTACTGGGGCTCCTCGGGTACTGCGCTAGGCATGGGGTATATAATGCTGAACAAAACAAACATGGTCCTCTCAGGGAAACAAGGAGACAGATACTAAGCAAAACTGTAATTCTAGCTGTGCTAAGGCTGTGATACAAATGAACAGGATGCTCTGACTGAGAGGTCAGGGGGCCCTTTCTGACCTTGAAGTAACAGGCCAAGACCTGAAAAGTGAGAAGTAACCAGCTGATCAGGAGTGGGTCTGGGACTGGGGAAGGAGTGGAAAGAGGCAATTCCGGCAGCCACAGGGCCTGCGTGAAAGAATGAAAAGGCCATTGTGGGGCTACAACCCAAGGATCCCTCACCCTTCCTCCCTGACACATCCATCTTCCACCCCATGCCCTCACCAACTAAAAGTGGGTAAAGCACGGCTTTCCTGCATAAGGATTCGGTATGTACGTCCCTGAGTTTAAGGCACTGGAGCCTCCTCTCCAGAATCCCAAGAGAAAATTCTTGGAGCAAGGTCATTAGAACTTTCAGAGCAGAGAGGGCAGCCTCACCTGCTACCTCCTTGCTTTCTGTTTTATAGATCTGAGAGCTGTTGAGAAGGGTTTAACTAAATGAGGTCATGATGTGGAATGTAAATTTCCCCACTTCTTTCCTGCGGGCCTTTGGCAAGAATTCATAAGTTACATATACTAGAGGGGAAATACCCTTGAGGTCCCCAAACCGAGAGTTTGAACTCTTCCTACGTGTTCCTCCTTCCAGGGAGGTTTCTCTGATTTGCAGAATGGGTGTTCACCTTGTCCTAACACCACACATATCTTACGGACAGAACTCCGAACAGTATCTGCTGTCTGACTCTTGATTTGGAGTCTGCCATTCCTAAGTACTTAAAACACATTTTGAACAAGACTCACTAACATATGGTGATGAAAGCTATCAATAGGAGTCTGAAGATCCCGAGAAAGGCATCTAAAATGAAAGGGATTTTGAGTAGTGAAGAATGAGCTAGTCCATGAGAGGCAAACAGGAACATAAAGTTTATGAAGTGAAAGAATAAACTTTGAGTCCAGATAGTTACACTTTCTAACCAGCTCTTTAGTCTAGAGTAAGTACCTCAACTCCCTGAGTTCTAGTTTCCTCACAAAAGGATTCAATTCCACAAAGATGAGCTAGAGGAAGGGGCACAGTCAGATAAGGGCCATGAGTGGAGCTCACAGGATGCTGGGAAATCAGCTAAGTGCATGGGTGGAGCAGTCAGCACAGTGCTTGGCACATCCCTCTTAATAAACAACATGCCTTCCCCTCTTCTGATGCAAATTCCAACCTGAGAGCACAGCTGCGCAGCGTCAGGCATCTCTGGGACTCTGGATCCAGGTGTCAACACCTACCTGCTCACAGTGATGGGTGCCATCTGTAGGGAGTGAGACTCTCCAGAGAAGCTTCAGTAACCTCGAGGCTTCTTCCAGGATCAGCTTGGCTGTGCTCACACTGGTGACCAAGTTGCCCAGAGGTGCCAAGTGTGGACCCTACACAGGTGGAAGAGAAATTTGTCACATGCCGTCTTGGAAAGATGATGGACAAGTAAGCTTTAGTGGGCAGCATGCACCTCCAGGCTGCGGGGCTGTGTTTCACAGGCTGCGCAAGAGCATGGCGTCAGGTGCCACCAACTGACTGTTCTTAAAGACTGGTGAATTATAGATTATAAGAGAATTTCGTTGGTGATTTTAGTCTAATCAATAACTATGATTAGTAACAACTAGCATTAACTATATTTATTCCGCCAAGGGGACTGTTGTTGATAGAACCATTCGCATGGCTCTGGAGCCCATGGAGACTCTCTGGAAGGCAAACACCACCAACAGCTAGTGAAGCAACTTAACTGTTTCTTGTTTGGTTTTCTCCACAGTCCTTGTTAAGTGTCTCTGCTTAGTGAAAATATGATATTAGGGTCTTGGTAAGTCTCTCTCACCCTCTGCTGGCAGAAGCACACTCAAGTGGATGGGATGGCAGGGGCATGAGAAAACAAAGGACGTAACTCAGAGAAGGGAGAGTATGAAAGTTAAAATAAAAAATAAAAACACCATTAGTCTTCAAGAGTAATAAAAGCAATAGGAAATTAAAGGACACAATTCTCTTTAGCTATAAATTGGCAAAAGTCATTATAAATAAAAATACTTAATGATGGCAAGAGTGCAGAAAAACAGATACTTTTAACTGGAGAAGCAAGTCTTTTTGGAAAGTAATATAGCAATAGTTAGCAAAAGCTCTAAAACATTCCTGGAACTCTTTGAGTCAGTAAATCTCACTTCTAGGAATTCATCCTAAGGAACTAATCAAAGATGTGATCAGAGACGTATGTATATGGCAGCTGATTTCAGCTTACACGTCCAACAAACAGGTGAATGAGAAAATAAATGATGGTGTATTTAGTTTATTTTGTAGCCATTAAAGTGAAATTCTCTGTGGGAAAAAAAAAGGTTTTCTGTTCCCATACAGATTTACTGCCTTGGAAACCCCATACAGGGTCCCTATGAGTTGGAATGGACTCAATGGCCCCTAACAACAACAACAACAAAGTCAAATTCTGGAAAAATAATGAATACTAAGAATATTAAGTTAACTAGAGGTTAAAATATAAGATTCATCTATTTATGAGCTTTTTTGTAAAACTATGAATAAACTAATAGTATACACATCAGAATGTTAACAGCATTGACCTCTTGGTGGTGTATTTGTAGATATTTCCCTTTTGATACGTTCCCACAGCTTCTAGTTTCTATACAATACAGATTACAACCAGAAAGAACAACAGTCTTGCTAATATTCATTAAGTCATTCCACAAATATTTACCACGCACCTAGATCCTCTGTTAGGTACTGAATGTACAATATTGTGCAAAACAGACCCTACCCCTACTCCCTAGAGCTTATTACACCTAGTGGAAATGCAGTTTTGCAATTCAGCAAAACCAAACATAACAAAAGGCAGAACAAGTGTCAGGAAACAGGTGATTCAGGTGTCCTCGGCAAGGATCTGAGGAGGGGACCAGAAAATATGGCCCACAATCAGCTCACCTAACAACAACAATATAAGCTCAGACATCAGTCTGAAGGGGAAATGGGAATTTGACTCAAGAAATGGGAGTGAATGAAGAAACATGTTTCAAGCACCTGGTCCTCAATAAAGGGTGACTGAAATGAGGAAGATCCTAAAAGGATGAGGCAAGGACAGCAAGATTAAAGGAACTGCCAGATGAAACATGGCGAGCAAGGGCTGATAGCTTACAATAGGAAATAATAGTGAGAAAGCAGATGATACAAGTAGGGGTGTAAGCTTCAGCCAGACTCGACGCAGGGAGAAGAGATGGTTTCTGGACAGGTGAGTAAGATGACTAGCAATGTCCTGTCATGAAAGAGAGAGGGAGCCTTGGAGTATGGAGAGCTGAGTTCAAATCTTGACCATTCCAAATTATTCCTCCTTAAAATGCTTCTGTAAAATGGAATGGAAACTTTTGATAAAGAAAACAAGTGTAAATTGCTACAGTTTGATGAACTTTCCTTAGACTAATGGATGTAGTAGCTTAAAATACCAACCAAGAGGGAAAGAATCTTCACAGCAAGGATCATTTACCATCCCCTCTGTATACAACTTAGACATTGGCTACCTAAAATGGGGTTCTATAAAGGCATGAAGAGACAGACTGGCTTACAAGTTTTCAAGAGGGAATTTAGTTTCAGAGTGTGCAGGGGAAGGTAGAATCCCCACTGAACAGTTTTCATCTTCTGTAGATGGGTCTGGCGAAGATATGGGGATAAGATTCTTATGATTCAATAGCAATTGTTATCATGACTAATTGTGATTGTCACAACTGTAAAGATAGAAATTTTGTAACAAAAAGGGGGAAGTAGTTAATCTTACATTCCAGGAACAGAGGACCCTAGAACCATCAAGGAAGAAGAGCATGAGCGGAATGTGGGACCCTATACAGAGAAGCAGTGACATCAAGGATGGAGGCACAGATGATGGCATGAAGAGACAGAGCAATAGAGGATACTAGACTCATGGAAGGAGAGGGGCTGTGTGTTGGCAGCCAGGAGGCAGGCTTGCAGAATGTGCCCTTTGGTTGTTTATATGATTGTATATTCATGAGTGTTTTGATGTACATAAAAACAAAACACAGAGACTAGAGGAAAATACTGTTGAATTATGATGTTGAAATATATTGAATGATGATGCACGGACATTGCAATGAAACAAAATACGATAGGATGAGTATAAAACCGATGTTCTCCCATGTAAACTATCACTCGATTCACAATAAGAAAAAATTTAAAAAAAGGAATGGAATGGAACTGACATGACCTACGTCACAGGAGTTCTAGGGATAAAATATCATAAACTCAGCTCCTCTGCCTGAAGAGCTAGGAGCTGACATCTATCCTGACACGGATGTAGGCTATCTCACATTAGCACACTCATACATGATGTAGCTGACCACTTCCTGAGGGGAAGGGCCTATAGACAGGTCTAGCTATCTGTCCTGTTCACCACAGTAGCCCTAGAGCCTGAGCATGCAGGCCTGATAGATCTGGGTAGATGAGTGAATGGACACTCTGATGGACAGATGGAGGAAGTCTAACTGGGTAAGTGGATGGATGGATGAGAGAATACATAGAGGCAGTCATTGGCATATGCAGCTCACAATGAAGAAATCACAGTAACACAGGGTACAAACTTCAACAAACTGTCCACTCAAACAGCACACGACACAATGGTCCCACAGACTGGACCAGACCTCAGAGCTTTGTGAACTACTTTTCCCAGTCCCTCTTCTCAGGTCCTTACTGAGGATATTTGGACCTCTTGCCTCCTAACCCCTCATCCTATTCCTTCCACTCTACTCCCCCCTCAATAAGAATCCCCCTCCCTCCAATTCTGTCAGTTGGGTTACCTTTGTTCCCAGCTCTCCAATTGTGGGGCTAGATGCCTCCTGGATTTGGATGTCTATTTCAGCAAGGAGTCTCTGGGCCTGGTCAATCTGCTTGCGCAGAGCCTTGTAGTCCTCGATCAAGCCCAAGACATGGTGTCCACTCTTGTTGGCCCATGGGCGGTGGCCAGGGACTAGGCGGGGCATGCATGGGCTGCTGGTGGTTGAGCTGCCACTGTTGCAGGAGAGTGAGCCCATGCCTTCTCCACAGAGCAGAAGAGTCTTTGACGCTATGAAATGAGAGGCAAGATGGCAGATGTATTTAGGGCAGTACTCGACATTCAAGGAGCTTATGGTTCTGAAGCTAGCTGGGAGGGCTAAGAGAGGTTCTCAGTCCTAAATGTCTCACGTGACACAGTCCAGAGGGCAGAGGAGACCTGGCTTCTGGAACTCGGTCTGTATATTACCTCACACTAGGCTTATTTGTCTTATGGGAAAGGATCAGTTAAACCCAACCAACATTTATGGAGGACCCAATGTATGCCCAAGGCCACTGCCATCAAGTCAATTCCGACTCATAGCAACTTTAAATCTTTATGGAGCAAACAGCCTCATAGTTCTCCTGTGGAGTGGCTGGTGGGTTTGAGCCATCAACCTCACGATTAACAGCCTAACACTTAATCCACTGCACTACCAAGGCTCCTTATGGACGACCCAATTCACACCAATGAATCACACTGGGTGCCACTCAGAACCCACAGAGAGTGTGTGGGAGCTGCAATAGCACAACAATAAAGAGATGATGCTCAGAAAAAGAATCCAGTTCTGTGCAGGGAGGGAGAGGCCAGGGAAGACTTTCTAGAAGCAACCATTGATCTAGGCTGGACCAATAGCAAGAATTATGGTAAAAAGAATGAAATCCTGTTACTTTTTACCTCTGGACCAAAAACCTAAGTATGGATGAATAATTCTAATTGGGAGAATTTAGGTTTGTGATGAGAACTCCAGTGAGAAGTAGGATTTTCAATGGCAGAGGATGGGGCAAACAGTGGTCTAGAAAAAGGGGAGGCTATGCAGCAAGTCACAGCGGAGGAACAAGCAGGCTCACTGGCAGGATGGAGCATCACATGTGTGGTTACAGGAGGGTAGAGAAGTAAGGCTGGAGAGGCCCACTGGGGCTGGATATGGAGGGCCCTGAAAGCTACACTAAGGTGGTCAATTTTCACTCTAGGGTAGCAGAGACCAATGAGGTTGCTGAGTAGTGAACACTTACTGATAGATTAATTGGTTTAGAGGAGGAGATCACACTAATCCCAACTAATGATTGAGAATGTGATACCACTAATCTCTACCAAACATCATCCTGAGTTGGGCCCAGGGACCTTCTTCTCTTCAATTAAAAAAGTTCTATTGCCACACCCAACCCTGATATAGTTACTCCAAGACTTCAACTTTGTACCTGAATTTGGTGGAACTGCCAGGTTGGAATCAAACAGATCATATGAATCCTCATTTGTCATGGAACATTTGTTACCACCTACAAAACGCAAAACAAGAGAAGGAAAATAACGATCAAAATTTTAGTTTCAGATTTGTACATTAAAAACTATATTAGTAAAAGAAATTAAAGACAACCTATATAAATGGAAGAGCATTCTGTGCTCACAGAACAGAAGAGTTAAATTATTAAGATGTCACTACTACCTGAAAGCTACCTATGGATTTAGGCCACGCCCATCAAAATTTTCAGTCTTCTTTACAGAAGTGGAAATCCTCAGGTTTATATCAAACTCTAAGGGGCCCCAAATAACCAAAGCAATCTTAAAAAGGAAGAACAAAGTAGGAAGACTAACACTTCCCAAACTCAAAATATATTATAAAGCTACAGTAATTAAAACAGTCTGGTACATATATAATGATATATAGAACAATGAAACAGAATTGAGAGCCCAGAAAAAAACCCATACATCTATGGTTAAATGATTTTCAACAAAGGGGCTAAATCTATCCAACGGGGAGAGAATAGTCTCTTAAATAAATAATGTGGTACAATTGGATTTTCAAATGTGAAAGGGTGAACATCACATCATACATAAAAATGAACTCAAAATG